>NW_020257584.1:16480-17351 GCF_003255815.1 Theropithecus gelada
CTCCCCATGATAGGCCCCGGTGTGTGATGTTCCCCTTCCCGAGTCCAGGTGATCTCATTGTTCAGTTCCCACCTATGAGTGAGAACATGCAGTGTTTGGTTTTCTGTTCTTGCGGTAGTTTGCTGAGAATGATGGTTTCTAGCTGCATCCATGTCCCTACAAAGGACACAAACTCATCCTTTTTTATGGCTGCATAGTATTCCATGCTGTATATGTGCCACATTTTCTTAATCCAGTCTGTCACTAATGGACATTTGGGTTGATTCCAAGTCTTTGCTATTGTGAATAGTGCCGCAATAAACATACGTGTGCATGTGTCTTTATAGCAGCATGATTTATAATCCTTTGGGTATATCCCCAGTAATGGGATGGCTGGGTCATATGGTACATCTAGTTCTAGATCCTTGAGGAATCGCCATACTGTTTTCCATAATGGTTGAACTAGTTTACAATCCCACCAACAGTGTAAAAGTGTTCCTATTTCTCCACATCCTCTCCAGCACCTGTTGTTTCCTGACTTTTTAATGATTGCCATTCTAACTGGTGTGAGATGGTATCTCATTGTGGTTTTGATTTGCATTTCTCTGATGGCCAGTGATGATGAGCATTTTTTCATGTGTTTGTTGGCTGTATGAATGTCTTCTTTTGAGAAATGTCTATTCATATCCTTTGCCCACTTTTTGATGGGGTTGTTTGTTTTTTTCTTGTAAATTTGTTGGAGTTCTTTGTAGGTTCTGGATATTAGCCCTTTGTCAGATGAGTAGATTGCAAAAATTTTCTCCCATTCTGTAGGTTGCCTGTTCACTCTGATGGTAGTTTCTTTTGCTGTGCAGAAGCTCTTTAGTTTAATGAGATCCCATTTGTCAATTTT
>NW_020257585.1:0-50504 GCF_003255815.1 Theropithecus gelada
ATCCTGAACTTCTCGTTTTGGAAAGTGATTGCTTAGTGTAATAAATGAGCAGAGTGGAGCAGAACTGGCAATGAAGGCCATCTTTGGCCATGCACACTCTGGCAACCTCCACCTGCATTTTGCACTAGGACTCAACTTCCTTCTGTGTACCCCAGGCGGTGAGGTAGCTTCTGACTTGCGCCAGAGCTCAGATGCGGATGGCATCATCTCATCTCACCTGAGAACACGGGAGTGACTTCCGGGGTCTGTGGCCCTGCTTCCTGTGTGGGTAGCCCTGGGATGCGGGAGCCCCTCGAGGAAGTGGGGTTGGGAGTTGGGGTGCTGCCGCACACCGACACCACCTTAGGAGGGCCACCCTGGTGACTGGAAGCTGGCTGCATGCCAGGAGAAGCACGTGGGATCTTGGAGAGCAGGGCTGGGCTTCCGAGGGTCTGTGAGACACAGGGAGCCCATGGAACATGCTGGGCATGTGTGCACTTATGCACTTGGCATTTTTCTGGGGAAAAGGTCCAAAGCCTTCATCGTTAGGTCCAGAGCTCTAGTTCTAGTACATTCTCCCCTTTACAGCTGAGCTGAGATGCAGGTTCTCCCAGCCAAGCCAGTGCAGACATGGAAGGGGTCCCTGCAGGCAAGGTGGGAGTTGGGGTCGGCAACGGCTGGGTCAAGGCTTCAGAACTTTTCTCCTGGTTTCCAGCAACTCCAATTTCTCACCCCTGTTGGAATGCCATCGTCTGCTCAAAGAGGTCATCTCCAGCAAAAGTCTCATGGTGGTTCCCGGTTTCCTGGACGGACTCTCACTATGGGAAGTCGGTTGTTTCTTGTTTTCTAGATTTCTTGTTCTAGCATTACCTCAAGGATGTTTCTAAAACCCGTGTCGCAGGCACAGCAGGGTGAGGATCAAAGACACCACCCTTGCGGCTGGGAGACAAAACAAGGAATTACCCCGCTGGTCTGTCTTTGAGCTGGGTCTGGTTCGGGAGTATGCATTTATAGCCGGCTACCTGGTCTTAAGTGCAATTTCTGAAAACAGACAGAGTGACCAAGCCTTTTCCGGCCAGTGGTGGCCCAAGGTCAAGTCATCAGCACATGGGGTCTGCTCCCAGACGTCCATCCATTTCCAGGCTGAGCTGGATTGGGCAGGTCAAACGCGCGGCGAGGCAGCCGGGCCATCTGCTTTCCTGGCCTCTGCCACCAGCCCCACTAACAAGGGACCCAGCATCCGCTCCACCAATAAAGCCTCCTGAGCTCAGTGGCTGCAAACACGAGCCGTTCTTTAACCCAGGCCTCTGCTGGGCTGGGGAAGGGGAAGGATGTGACTGGCTCCCTGGTGTATCTAGTCCACCGTGGCCCTCTCCTAGGCAGCTGGGACATGGATGTCGGCGGGGAGGCCCAGCAGTGAGTCTGCAGCTGCTGCTGCATGCCCGAGGCCCCAGGCTGGAGGGTGTGTGCCTCACCAGCCTGCGAGCCCTGTGGCTGGCGGCTCCCAAGTGCCAGCCGAGGCATCTCGTCCTCTCGGGCCTGGTTCTGGTGGGGATGAGGCCAGGCCAGCCGACCACGCCTACCCCAGCAGGTCATGTGGGTTGTGTAGCCCGGAGGATGAGGGTGTGTGACAGAAACTCTGCCTTTCACTCATCTGGCTAATTCTTCCCAAAACAGGACTTTGGATTATTCCAGTACCTCCTCAGTGCCTCCCAGGGCTTCCCAGAGTCTGTGAAATTGGGGGGTCTGAGCCCCCGCAGTCTGTGTCCTGCATTGCTCTTTCTGCCTGCCCCTCACCTGTGTACTCCTGGGGGTCTAGGGTAGGGGCTGGTGCTACACTCAAAGTCCACCTCCTGCTGTCTCCTCAGCCTGCGTGGCCCATCCTGCCCACCTCCTCCTGGTGACAACCTCCTCCCTCCCAAGAAGGCTTCTGAGGCTCCCTGCTCCTGGAACATGGGGGTGCTCCTGTGGTGACCTTCTCGTCTTTCTCCTCCCGGGGGCAGGGGCACCATCCAGGACCACTTTGCGTATCTGGGAAGGGTGAAATGGTTGAGTGAGAAGGCATCACCGTTGGAGGGCAGTTTGAGTAACTAGGAAGACTCCAGTGAGCTTCAAGGGCCTGGACAGCTTAGCCTGCCAGGCAAGAGCAGAGGGGCTGGGCTGTGGGGGATCAGAAGGAAAGGCCCGAGCAAAGCCACAGAGACAAGCGGGCATAGAATGAGTTCCAGGAGCCGAGGATGGTTCTTAATTTTTCTTTCTTTCTGAGATGGGGTCTTACTATGTTGCCCAGGCTGGACTCAAACTTCCAGGCTCAAGCAATCCTCCCACCTCAGCCTCCAGAGCAGCTGGGACTCTAGGCATGCACCATGGTGCCCGGCCAAGGGTGGTTCTGCTGGGCAGGGGAAGGGGAAGGCCGGCTGGGAGGCCGGTCAGCCAGGTGAGCACAGCCAGGTGCATGGATCCTGAGGGCAGTCGAAAGCCCCCAAGTGTCCTTGCAGGCCTGGGACTGGGCCTCCGACTGCAGAAGTTAAAGGGGCACTCATTGACTCTATGGTTGGGTAAGTGCCTGAGTTTTTGGCAGGGCCTCCAGAAAAATTGCTCTGGTGCTGGTGGAGAAGGAGCCAAGCCTGGAGCTGGGGAGACAGACAGACAGTGTCAGAAGCCACTGCTAGGATTCAGGTGTAAGGACTAATGTGGATGCAAGAAGGGGACGGGGGTCATCCATGGGTTTGGGGTGGTGTGGACAAGGGGGTGGTGGAGGTGAGAAAGATCCGGGCTCTGGCTTGGGCGTGGTGAGAACAGAGGGTCCGCCCACAGAGAGAGGCCCTGGGAGGATCCACACACAGATATGGGGCTCAGGAGGGGGTGAGATGGAGGCAGGGACAAAGCCCTCAGCCTATGCGTGCCACCCAGAGACCACTCAACACATGTCCGTGGTAGGAGAGGACCACCGCAGACCAGGCCCTGAGGAGAGGCAGCGACAAACCATCCAGAGAAGAAGGCTTTGCAGGGAGACTAGGACTCCACAGAGAGAGAAGGGGCTCTCCCAGATGGGGCTGGCAGTTCCCAGGAGCAGGGAGTGGCCGCCTGCTCCCCAGGGCACCAGAAACGTGGGCCCGACAAGCGCACATCTGCCTGTGTTAATCTCGTTTCTTATCTTCTGTATTTTATGATGCTTTGATATCCTGGGGCCTTGCTAATCCTGGAGAGACTGCTCCTCCCATGGCTGGCTAATTCCTAGAGCCAGCAGGCAACGTGACTACAAACACGCCTTTCATGTACATCCCAACCACTCTGGAGCCTGTGTCCCTAACTGTCTCCTTCATCTGACTCTCACACCCCAAACCAATATTTTCACTGCCCTAAATCACCCCAGGACCAGGTGCCAGGCAACTAGAGACCATCCCTGTAGACCAGAGTCTGCCAAAATTATTCAGACTGCCCAGTCCTGCGCTCACCGTGACTTGTCTGCGTTCTGGGGCACACTCTCCCCTCACTCCTGCTGCCTCCTGACCGACCCTGGTGCCTCCCCACGTGGCCCTGCATGGTGTGGCGTGCCCCTCTTTTCTTGGGAGCTGTGAGTAATAAACTCTTCTTTCAATGACATTGGCCTTTCTGTATCATCACCTGGTTAGTTCCATAAATTAAACCCCAGGTACCATCATGAAATAGTGCCCATTGCACTCCCTCCTGGGGGTTTAAGCATCTGCCTCTTCCTGACGTGGTTCTCACGGAAGAACAGCCCAGAACCCTCTAGCCGGGCCAGCACGTTAATAAACACAGCCACACGGATGACATCCCCCAGAGAACACGCCACTGGCCCCAGTCTCCCCTGTGCCTGTCCTCCCACACCCTGCTGGGGACTTGCTGGGAGCCCAGACACTTACTGACTCTTTCCTGTTTTTTTTTTTTTTTTTTCCTTAGTCTTTTGGCCCCAGGATAATGAAGAAATCTATTTACAGTAGCAATATTCAGTCTGGTGCCTTCTGGAACAAATTAGCCACAGGAGAATATCTGAGTGGTTTTTTCTGTTTGGAAAACAGCACCGCCGATGTGGAAGCGAGTCCTTGGAGGGGCATTTCTGATGTTCAGGGCCCCGGATCCACCACACGAGGCCCTCCCTAGCAGAGCCCAGTCCCTGCACCCAGAGGCGGTGGCAGCCTTGGCTTAACAAGCCCCGTGCTGTAGTTGGCTACAGAGCCGGTGGTGACCCTGAGGTCGCGGCTGCCCAAACTGAGAGAGCCGGCTTTCGGGTCCCTTTAATTGTGTCCCTTCGAACACTCTAGTTCTGAAAGGAAGTTATTTATATCTGCTCCTCGAGGCGGGCCTAGCAAGAGGCTGAGCTGGCGGCCAGCCTCGGCTTCTCTCTGCGGCTGGCGGTTCGAGCAGAGTTGGGTTCTGAGAACAAAACAAAAGTTTCTTCATTTCAGATGTTCACTAATTCAAACTGGCCTTGGGCCCATGGGCAGTGCGTTTCTGAGGACTTTGTCCGCGGCGGGGCTCCCTGCTCCCCTCCCAGGGCCTCCCCTTTCGTGGGGTGTGGGGTTTGGGGAGCAGCGGCCTTCTCCTGCCTCCGTGGACAAGCGTGTAATGACAGAGCCACATCTGCGCTGACTCACTGTGCAAACATCCTCCACTGGCCTCACTGCCCCTCCCGGCCCGGCCTCCAGGCCCCCCTGGGGTTCCTAGACTCAGACCACGCTTGTGCATCACCAGGCCCAGGACTCAGGGTTCTGAGATGGGGGTCCCGGGGTGCCCCACGTAGACAGCGCCGTGGCCAGCGAACAGGGCAGGCGCTGAGCCAGCTGGCCGCATGGAAGCCTCCCGGATGATCTGAGGTCCACCCCGGGCCGGCCCTGCAGCCTGCTGGAGCCAGGGTTCTCCTGAAAGCGAAGGGTCACCTTGTGTCTGTGCTCAGACCTGGGAGAGGCTGGGCTGGGTGGACGCCACGTTCAAGTGAAGTCATACCCCATCCTTCTCCTCTGTTGTTCTCCCGGGTGCCCCTGGAACTTTGGACCACCCGGAGGGAGGAATAGGGACCACCGCATGAAAGCACTGAAGGGCGAGGTGGGCGGGCGGGGGACTCAGCACTGGGAGGGAGGTGCTGCAGGGGACTGGGGTCCCACTACTCTCACCCCTGCAGCCCCATGGACCCCTCATCCATCCCCTCTTCTCCACCCCACGGATGTCCCTGGTCAGGAGGCCCCACCCCCACTCTCTCATTCCATTCTTTACCCTGCAGCCAGCAGAGATTACAAGACTGGGCTATACCTGGACCCACCTTCGACCCCTCATTGGCCATGATGAGCCCCACACCCCTGCCCCAGCCACACTGATCTCCTCTTGGGCTCTCCCTCCACCTGGAGAAGCGTCTTCTGACAGTCCCCCACCCCCATCTAGGCTGTTGTGCCCTTCCCAACTGAACTGAACTCAGCTGGGTTCTGCCAGCGCAGCCCTTGGGGCCTCATGACACAGCTCACCCCTCCCTGCATCACCTGGCCGCCCCTTCTCGCCATGCACCGCCTTTTGGGGACCTCGTCATTTACTCCCTGCAAGCCCGTGTTTCCCTGTGCTGACCACGGGACCCGTTGTCCTCACTTGCTGCCTGCGGTCCCTGCTGAGCTGAGGCTCCACCCTCCCCACCCGTGCCTGGAGCGCCTGGGCACAGCCAGGTGACGGCATGGCCAGACATCATTACAATCACTTGCCCTCCTTCTCTCTTCCAGCCCTTCTTCCCTCTCTTCTCTTTTTCTTTGTCTCTTTCTTTCTCTTTTTTGGCTGGTTTCCCTGATGTTTAGCATGGAATGTAACATAAAACGTGTTCCATTCATATTTGTTGAGTGACGGAATCAATACGGGGGCCTCGAGCACTTTTGAGGACTCAGCCTTGCATGCAGGAAGCATCTCTGAAGGGTCAGGTGCACCCTATGCCCTGGACCATGCCCACTCTGCCTCTCTCCTGAGGTCTCCTGAGGTGGTCCCTGGTCTGTGTGGGAAGCGCTGGCCAGGGCAGGGTCTGCGCTGCATCTTGCCTTCTGAGGTCACCCCAAGGCCAAATGCTGGCTTTAGGGTGATGTCCTGTGGGGTGCTGGGGTTAGGCATCAGTCGGGAACCTTCTCTCTGTCTTCCGGGGCTGGTGGCTGACTTGATGTCCCCTGCCACACCTCTGTCGGGGCTGCCAGGCAGTGAGGCTGTGTTCCCCGGGCAGCCCAGTGCAGGGCTGGCCATAGAGCCACTACTTCGTCTTCCACAGGGACCGAGAAAGGCCTCCCCTGTCCTGGTAAGTGGTGGCTGCAGGACCTCATCTGCTGGACCTTCGAGGGTCCCATGAGGGGATGGGAAGAAGGCCGGGGCTTGGAGGAAGCCAGAGAAGTGCCTTCCCTGGTCTGAATCCTTCAACAGCCCAGAGACTCCGCCCCAGGGAGTCCCAAGGAGCACTCGTGCTACACTTAGGGAGGAGCAATGGTTGGCCCGGCTTAGGGGGTGCTCCTTGCAGGAGTCCAGGGCCCCACTCTGCCCCGCAGCAGCACCTGCCCCAGAATGGCCATCCCAGTGGAGCAGTCCTCAGGCGCCCGCCCCTCCCCACCCAACACTGCACAGGCAGACTGGTGCAGTCTGAACCTCTTACCAGCTGGCCCTCTGTGGCCTCCTGTCCTGCCCTCTTCCAGCCACTTCACCCTCTGGGGGCTGCATGCCGGGTCCTGGAACCCTCCAGGTGCCCTGCCAAGGGACCGGCCTGCACTGCTCCCCTCCCAAGCACCAGCCCCCACACACCTCCCACTCACCCGAGGTCCCACTCTACTCAGCCCATGGACTGAGTGTCCCTCCCTATGCCAAAGCCTCATCCCCTGTGTGATGGTGTTTGCAGGAGAGGCCTCAGGGAAATAACTAGGGCAGATGAGGACACAAGGGTGGGGTGCTTGCAACAGGATCGATGCCCTGGGAAGAAGACACTAGGGTGCCTGCTGCTCCCTCTGGCCCAGAGAGGACACAGCGGCAGTGAGATCCTGCCAATGGGAAGCGGACTCACGGGCGCTGGCTCAACCAACCCCCAAGCTGCTAGCCCCTGAGCTCCCAGAACAGTGAGAAATCCACATCTGTGGCTCGGGCCACCCACTTTGTGGAAATTGGCTATTGCAGCCCATGCTGACTGGGCCCTCATCACCCTAAGCCTGGATGAAATGCCCTCTGTCTGAAGCCTCCACTTGCCCCAGCTGTTGGGTCCCCTTGTCCTGCACCTGGGGTCACCACCCACCTGTGAATGGATGACTTGTCTCAAATCCACCTAGCACCCTGCTGTGGAGGCCCCCAGGAGAGGTGGGGGTCTGTTCCACCCACTGCTGCACCGCATCCTCGGTGTCGGGCTCTGGCCTGCTGCTGGTATCCTGGGGGGCAGACCGTGTGGGGACTTCTAGGGGTGGACTTCAGTGAAAGCACTTGAGTTGCCCCTGGCACCAAGGACAAGATCAAGCCAAGGCAACGCCCACCTGGGGCTGACCAGAGTTCACATCCCGGCATGGCTGGGCACCAGCCACTAGACCTCAGCCATGTTGTTTATTCTCTCCGGGGCTCTGTTCCATCATCCATAAACCTCAGGCCACACCAGGACCTACCTGACCGGGGGCTTGCTCCTGGAGCCAGGGCTTCCATCTTCTCTCGGCCTTCACCTTGGTGCTCCTGGTTCTTCAGCCTTCAGGTTTGTACTGAATTGAACACCAGGGGCTCTCCAGATTCTGCAGCTTGTAGATCGCAGACTGTGAGACTTATTGGTCTCCATCGTAAATCTCCTCATATATATGTCTATGTATGTAGATATACACACATATACTCATATATACACACATATATATTCATATATACACACATATATACTCATATACACACACATACTCATTTATACACACACATAGGTACTCATATATACACAAATACTCATACACACGTATATACTCAGAGATAAACACATATATACTCATATACACATATATGCACTCATATACACACATATACTCATTATACACACATATATGCACACATGTATGTATTCATACACATATACTCATTCATACTTGCACATATATACTCATATACACATGCACATGTATATATACTCATATATATATATAACCACACACATATATTCACATATACACACATATACACTCATATATACATGCACATATATACTTATATATACATGCACACATATATACTCATATATGAACACACATTTATATACTCACATATGCACACATATATACTCATATATACACACATATACTCACATATACATGCATACCCATATACACTCATGTACAATACACATATATTCATATATACACATCCACACATATACAATTATATGTACACATGCACATATATACTCACATATACATGTGCACATATATACACTCACATATAGGCACACATATATGCTCATATATACACACATATTCATATATACACACACGTATACTCATATACATATACACTAATGTATATACACATATACTCATGTATATGGACACATACACTCATATATACACACATATATACAAGAACACATATATACTAACATATACACAAGTATATATACTCATATACACATCCGCATGTATATATACTTATATCTACATACATATACTTACATATGCATACACGTACACTCATATATACACACATATATACTCATATATACACAGACTCATACACACACATATACTCATATACACATGCACATATACTCATATATACATGCACACATATATGCATGTACACATCTATACTCATATATACATGCACACACGTACTGATATATACACACACTCATATACATGCACACATATATACTCATATATACACGCACACATATATATTCATTCATACACACATATACTCATATATACACACATATATACACACGTACTCATATATACATGCACATATATGTATACTCATATCTAGACACATGTATGTTTATTCATATACACATATTATACTCATACACACATATACTTATGTATACATGCACACACATGTATATACATGCACACATATATATTCATACACACACATTATACTGATATATACACACACATATATACTCATAGATACATGCACACATATATACTTATATATACACATACATATATACACGTACTCATATATACATGCACATATATGTATACTCATATCTATACACATGTTTATTCATATACACATTATGCTCATATATACACACACATATATACTCATTTACACATATATACTCATACGCACACATATACTAATATATGTAAACACATGTACTCATATATATACACACATACACACATATATATACACTCATATACATATATATGAGAAGAACCTATCGGAGATATGTATGCACATCTGGCTAATACACCTCCAATTCTGTAAGCTAATTCCTTGTGAAGTCTTTGTAACTGCCGCTGGTGGCTTCTCTGTTGAATCCGGACCCATACAGGACTTCATGAGGAGATGGGATGAATCACCAAGCTCACACTCCATCCAGCAAGTGCTGCTGAGCCAGCCCCTGTACTCGTCACACATGGCAGGTGGCATGAGGCTCGAGGTGGCCCCGCTGAGTGACATCAGATGTGCACAGTTACCACTTACCCACTGCGTGCCTATGAAGCACTGTGCGGTTTCAGCACCCCGACCCCAGCTCTCAGCAGACACAGGCCAGGGACCCAGGGCCCAGTGCGCCTGGTGTTTGAGTGCTTTCACTGTGGACTTGCCTCAGAGCCTCGGTTTTGTCCACCTGTAAACTGAGGACAGCACGGTCTACCTGATGGGCCAGCAGAGAGGGTAAAATCAGTTTCTGAACCTAGGAGGCACCAGACACCCCGTGGGTGGGCAAGTCTCTTCTTTCTCCAGGGCTCCGGGTGCTATGCCTGGGCCGCAGTGTCTGTCTTCACCAGTTTAGGATTCTAACGCTTCACCTGTATGTTAACGGAGGCCCTGCAAGCAGGGTGAAAACCCCAAATGCAGGGCCGCAAAGTGACCAGGATATGTTAGACTCAGGGTCACTGTGGACGGCTGTGCAGGTTGTGTACTGCACAACTTTAGGGATCTGTCCACACCGTGTGACTTGTGTCCTCTAGAGTCATGCAGTGACAGCCTGCTCCTCTTAAGCAGTGCTCGGCCGAGTCTTCCTACCCTGTCCATCCAGGAGCACGGGGGAGCCAAGGATGGACCCCACTGCACTTCCCACTCAAGGACGCATTGCCTCAGCCTCAGTGGCTGCAAGAGCGCTGCACTCTTATTCCACAACCCTTCGTCCTCTCCCTAGTCAGCTTTCTCCCCAGATGGCCAAGATTTAAAGAGAAGAAATCTAAACTAAGAATCAGGAAACTGGATAAAACCAGAGCCTCGTGGAAGTCATTCCCTGTGTGTGCCTCCGTTTCCCCATCTGTAAAACAAGGGGCAGACTGGACTCTTATCTGTGGTCTCTCCCCGTTCTGTAATCTTCAGGGTGTCCAGGGTGTGCCGTTCCCCGTCTTTCAGGCAGGTCCTGGCCCCTCAGCCTACCAGAAACCCACACGCTTGGTTTATCTCTGGGAGCAGATTCTGCACGTGGCTCTACCTGCCTTTGGATAAGGGAACCTTGGCCCTTTTCTCTGTTCCTCACCGTGCAGGGGAGAACCTGCAGTGTATGAATTTGTGCTTTTCCCTCTTTTTCCTTCCATTGTCAAACTTTACTGCCTTGAAAATCTGTTCAGTAAAACTGAGAGCAAGAGGCACGTCTGTTTCTCTAGTCTCTAATCTCCTTGGTTCCAGCCTCCTCCAGGCCTGCCCCCGGGACCCGCGCACATCCCTAGGCCTCCAGTCCGCGTCTGACTCTGACAAATGACCGGTCAGAAAAAGCCGTGTTCGGCGGTGGAAACTGTCACCAGGCCCTGGCTCGGCCCTAAGCTGCAGAGGGACACACGCACTTTTTGTGTATCTGGTGCCAAAGACGGTTCCCACCGAACAGGAAGGCCTTGTGCTGTGGGATCCAGGGCAGGGACCCTCGGTGGATCACAGCCTATTGAGGGGAGCCAGCGACCCACCGTGTGTGCCCACCGGGCAGGCACTTGAGGCCAGTGCAGAAAACATGAGGAAGGGGAAGCTGAGGCTGCTTCATCTGCTGGCGTCCCAGCCGTTCCAGCAGGCCTGTGATTGTCATCAGCCCACTGGGCTCCACTGACTCCGCCAGCTTGTTTACCGGCCTCCTGGACAGGGAGAGACCTTGGCAGCCTCTGTGAGGCTCATTTTCCATGAGCAGGGAAGTCTCTGGATTCCAAGGGGTTTAGAGCTCTGAGGGGCACCCAGCGTGCGGTCCCCGGGGTCTGAGGAATCTATTCCAGGGCCGGGGTTTGCTCTGCCCTGTCCCCGTGAGAGGAAGCGGGTTCTTCTTTGCTAAAACACCAAAAACATGTGGGTTCTTCAGGCATCGCACACGCGGCTGCTGGGCTCCAAGTAACATTATGTGGTGTTGTCTGGACAGGAAGACGGAGGGAGAGAGAGAGAAGAAAGACACATAGAGACACAGACGGAGACAGAGAGAAGAAAGAGACACAGAGGGAGACACACACAGAGACAGAGAGAAGAGACACAGACACAGAGATACATAGAAACAGAGAGAAGAGAGAGACACACAGAAAGACACAGAGACACACACAGAGACAGAGAGACACAGAGAGACAGAGACTCACACAGAGACAGAGAGATGTACAGAGACAGAGACACACACAGAGACAAAGACACACACACAGGGACAGAGAGAAGAGAGAGACACATAGAGACACACACAGAGACTGAAAGAAGAAAGAGACACAGAGACAGAGAGACACAGAGACACACAGAGACACAGAGACAGAGAGAAGAGACACACAGAGAGACATGAGAGACACACAGAGAGACATAGAGACAGAGAGACACAGAGAAACACAGAGAGACACAGAGACAGAGAGAAGAGAGAGACATGGAGAGAGACAGAGACACACACAGAGACAGAGAAGAGAGAGACACAGAGACAGAGACATACAGAAAAAGAGAGACAGAGACAGAGAAAAGAGAGACATATAGAGAGACACACACAGACAGAGAGACACATAGAGACAGAGAGAAGGGAGAGACACCCACTCAGACAGAAAGACATACAGAGACAGAGAGAAGAGAGAGAAACAGAGAGACACAAAGATGGACATACAGAGACAGATACAGAGACAGACACAGAGAGACAGATACACAGAGGGAGAGACAGACAGAAAAGAGAAAGAGGAGAGAAACAGACGGAATGAGAGAAGAAAGAGAGGGTGAAAGGGGGTGAGGCAGGAAGGAAGAGAGAGGGAGAGAGAAAGAGGAGAGAGGGAGAGAGGGAAAGAGAAGAGAACGAGAGGGAAGAAAAGAGAGAGAATGTAAAAATAAAATCCCAGCTTCCCTGGACAGGGTGGTCTGGGGATTCCACGCCCCATTCCATGGGGCTTTGCACTTGAAACCAGGGCCTCTCACCTGAGTTCTGTTACATTTGGAGCTTCAGATAAAGCAAGATCGCTTCTTAAGGATCCCAAGGACTTGGAGATTTAAAAAACTGGATGATCCCATTTTTGCCAGGTTGCAACATTCTTCCTTTTCAAAGGAGTGTCCATGAGTGATCTCCAGAATAAGGTCCCCAACCTACATCAAATGAAGGGAGATGAGAAGAAAAAATTCACTCGGGCCGGGCATGGTGGTGCCTGTCTGCGGTCCCAGCTGCTGTGGAGGCCAAGGAGGATCGGTTGAGCTCAGGAGTTCAAGACCAGCCTGGACAACGTAGCGAGACCCAATCTATAAAAAAAGAAAAAAGAAAAGAAAGAAAAAGAAAAAAAAAAAAACTACACAGGCATTGGAGAAGTAAACAGGATCACGGTCCCTGTTTCACTGGCCAGGCCAGGCCATATTCTCAGCTGCCCCCGGGCCACCTTCAGGGAGCATCACTTCCTACTCTAACTGGTGGCCTGGAGCAGAAAGAGCCCCATTACCTGCCCTCTTGCTTTTTCAGCTTCCCGTATTTAATCTTCAGCAATCATGGAGCTCCCAGGGCAGAGTCTCCGGACCCTGCATTCACTGCTGTTTGCCTACACCAGGGTGTGCTGCTGGCTGTGGGGTCAGGGTCTCCTTGCCCCTCATGTGGACCCTGGGAGGGAACGTGCTGTCATTCCTACTTCTCACCAGTGCCCACCTCCCTCAGCTTCTGGGCAGGGGGGCAGCACCTCCTCCCTCCTTGAAGTGGAGCATGGTCATTTGACTCCTGCAAATGAAGCCATCATTTTACTTCTGAGCAGAGGCATTGAGAGAAGGAGCGCTTGTTTCCTCTGTTCCCACGGCCATGGACGATATTCCCAGGGGGTGGAGGCTCCAGCAGCCAGGACCACAGAATGAAGGTGTCCAGAGGTACAGGACAGCCCCCTGACCCTCAAGGTACAAGGAGCGAGAAATACTTCCTTGTTGTTTTAAACCATGGAGATGCTAGGGGATGCTTGTTTCCCAGCATAACCATGCCTGAGCTAGCAGATACAGGAAGGAACTATGATCTCCCTAAAGAAATGAGTGAAGTGACAACTGAAGGCCACCAACCCACTTCATGACAGGACAAAGTCAGAGTCCAGGTTTTCAGGCCCAGGCAAGGACCCTGGATCCTATGGAGAAACTTGGCTGAGCTGCATTCATTTCTTATGAGAAACATGAAAACCTTGTTCTTAGGGTTCCTGTCGTCCTGAGAAGGAGAGAAAGTTCATTTACAAAGAAGCAGAATCAGTTTGGTCCCAAGATCTCTCTGCAGCATGAAATGAAATGCCACTGGAGCAACTCTCCAGCAAACACTGAAGGATAGAGACTGTGACTCTAAATTCCATGCCCGGCGAGCTGCCAGCAGTGCGTGATGGCTGCAGAAGGGTGTGCTCCTAGTGACAGCACACCCTTCTGGAAAAATATCCCTGAGGGGTGCACTCCAGCTGTGCCAGAGAGCAAGATGCAAAGACTTGCAAAAGGAGGCTATGGGGTGAGAGGTGGCGGTGATGAATGAGTTCCATGTGAAGTCTTGCAAATTTGCTTATAAAGTAGAAAAATGCATATATGTCCTCAGCAGGTCACGTGGGAGGAGACCCTAATGGTGGAAATTTCTAGAGTAGATGCAAGTCCTGTGGTGTATGCTGCTTAATGCTCTGAGACCTGGGGTGGAGGGGACTCCTTTGCTCTGTTGGGCCTCAATTTCTCTATTTATAAAAGAAAAAAACAAGGCCTTTGGTCTCTTGAAGCTGTCTGTCGTCGGATGACTGGGGTGTCCTTCCACTATTTGTTAATAAGAACCCCTACCCCCACCTCCCTGCTCCTGGTGTCTCACCAACATTCTGGATGTTTGGGGTGATGGTAAAAGGGTTTGTGTGCCTGCTGACGAACAGTTTTATTCTGGGGATTTGGGGACACTCGTAGAAATTGTTTGAGGCCCCTTAGAGAATTGTAGAACCAGGAGGCAGAGGCTGTGTTTGTGGTTTGAGCTGGTCAACTGGAGGAATCCATGTTTCTGGAAACATTGACCAGTGACTAAGTCCCATCCTTGCTTGACGGCCCCCACCCCCACCCTGTCCCCAGATAGTGCCTATGGGGAAGCCTCGGGAAGGAACACTGCCCTTCCCCCAGCCCCGACGCCACATCTGGGATGAGCCCCAAACCTCAGTTGGCTTTGATGCTGCAACTTTTTCCAAACCCTGAGCATGATTCACGGCCCAGACCAGCAGTGGAATTTCTGCAAACAGAGCCGGGGGCTCCGTCTGCACTCTTAAGAAGTCCGCAGCTCCCACCTTCGGAATGGCCCGAGAAGAGACTGGGAACGCGTGGGCCACATTCTTCCTGGATGAAACACTGGCCTTATCAGGAGGAAGTCATGACAAATGGCCTGAGCAGCTCCCAGCCAGGGGGCTGGCTCTTCTTAAATTTGCTTAGATGGATTTTCTTTGATGAGCCCAGCAATTATGGGAACCCGCAGGCCTGCTCAAGGCCCGCACCATTGCCATTTCCTGACAAAGACTGGATCATCCGTCCTTCCCATCGCCGCCCCTTTCTTCTCAGAGGAAAAGCCTGCTGGTGCGGTGCGTGGATGGCGGGTGTTCCACCCTGCCCTGGGCCACCAACACCACGGCCAGGGCGGCCCCCTGCAAGCACCGAGGGGGTCAGCTCCGTGTTCTGGCAGAGCCAGGAGAGAAACGAGGAACTTTTGTCTGGTTAATTGCCGTGTGAGTTCTCCATGACAATAAAGATATGTCATGTTCTCTGGTGCCTTTTACCTGGCAGGCAGGACGTCGTGGGCGAGCACAAGGGCACCACGCTCTGGCCCAGAGCACAGCGATGACAGATAAAGGCCATGGAGAAGCAGTGGCTTCCTCAGGCCTCCAGCACCCAGGGAACAAGGCCACCATTGTGAAGGGCACAGAGGGCCAGCTTTCCACATCTAAGCACAGAGGGCCACAGGGAGAGAGGCCCAGAAGGGATGAGATGGGGGGAACGTCCTCGTGGGGATGTGAGTGTGGCTGGGATTCTGCTGAGTGCACGAAGGCAGACACAACACAGCGGACGTGAACGGGCATCCCCTGGTGATAAAAGCTGTTATCCCCCAAGTGATGTTCCTTGAGGTTAGACTGAGCCAGCTTCATGTTATAGGCCTGGTATAGACCTGGGGCACAGTGGACACTGGATGGGTGTTTGAATGCATGAAGAAAAAAAAAAGAAGAAAGGGGAAGGAAAGAGAAAAAAAAGAAAGAATGAAAGAAAGAAATGAAGGAAGGAAGGAGAGAGAAGAAAGAAAGAAAGAAAGAAAGAAAGAAAGAAAGAAAGAAAGAAAGAAAGAAAGAAAGAAAGAAAGGAAGGAGGGAGGGAGGGAGGGAGGGAGGGAGGGAGGGAGGGAAAAAGAAAGAAAGAAAGGAAGGAAGGAAGGAAGGAAGGAAGGAAGGAAGGAAGGATGGAAAGAAAGAGAAAGAAGAAGGAAGGAAGGAAGGAAGCGGGGGAGAAGGGAAAAGGGAGGGAGAAAAAGAAGGGAATGCGAAGGGAAGAAAAGAAGGCGGGGGAGAATTTTCACCGGCAATGTGGTTCCCTCTGTTTCCTTTTCCATAGCTCCCTCCCGTCATGGCCTCCATTCTGGGTTTTCCCAAGCTCCACTCTGGGACCTGGAGCCTCAGAAGGTTTGTGTGGTGCTGATACCAATTCTGACTAGACACTGAGTGGAAGTGATTCTCACTGGAAATTAGGAGGAACAATTGCCCAGCACTTCACAGCTTGCAAAGCCTCTTCCACTATCAGTATTTTATTAGGGCGCCCCTCAAGCAGCCCTCTGAGGGAGGCTTTTCCCTACCTTCATTCCACCAAAGACTCTGCATTGTAGAAACAGGTTAGATGAACTGTGCAGGGCTGAGCTATCTCGAGGAGTGAGAATTTAGAATGGGTTTGTCTTGGAATTCAAATTCCATTCATGCACACTCAATTTCAATTCCATTCTCAAATCCAGTCTTTCTCTCTCTCTCTCTCTCCCCTCCCCCCGCCGCCCACATAAACTACACTAGGGTCCTCTTCGCGTGGCCCGTGGTGTGATACACAGCGAATGCTGCTCCAGTGTGCCAATCATTGCCAGACGTCAATCGGCTGCAGTTAGGAACGTGCTTTGTCACTTCACGTTACGTTGTGAACATTTTCCCTGCAGCTAAACAGTTCTCATAGCCTGTTTATTTATTTATTTATTTTTTCATTTATTAGATCCGATGTGAGTGAGCCTGAAGGTACGATTCATCTTGAGGCAAATTTCTTTCCAGCTGGGAGCCTGTGAAATCAAGCACGTTATGCTTCCAAAATTAAAAGGTGGGACAAGTGTCGCACAGACACTCGCATTCCAAAAGAGACAACCGACTAAGAAGTCAGGAGTAACAGGCCCCAAGCACGCCCGAAATCCAGCGAGGCAGACCAATCTTAGACTCAAGAAGAATCATTCTGGCCAGGCGCGGTGGCTCATGCCTGTAATCCCAGCACTTTGGGAGGCCGAGGTGGGCAGATCATGAGGTCAGGGGATTGAGACCATCCTGGCTAACACAGTGAAACACTGTCTCTACTAAAAACACAAAAAAGTAGCCGGGCATGGTAGCCAGCGCCTGTAGTCCCAGCTGCTTGGGAGACTGAGGCAGGAGAATGGCGTGAATCCGGAAGGCGGAGCTTGCAGTGAGCAGAGATCACACCACTGCACTCCAGCCAGGGCAACAGAGTGAGACTCTGTCTCAAAAAATAATAATAATAATCGTTCCACCTTCCGCACACACTGGGGCAGTGACTGGGCTGCAAGGAACCTGTGGCACTGCCCCTGAGACATTGCTGGGCGGTGTCTGTAACTCTCCTGGACTGAAATCACAAGCCGGTGGTTCTACTGGTCTAGGATGGAGAGGGAGCCCTGCCCCCGTGGCTCCAGCAGGCATTACCTCTGTGGGCCTCTCTGTGGGACCCAGCCCTTGAAGTCATGCCCTGCCTCTGTTGTGGGTTGTGAGCCTGTGTCTCCAGCTGGCTCCATCTTTAGAAATCTAGGTAGAGGCAGCCGCAGCTCCATAGCTCATGCACTGTGCAAACTGGCAAATATAGCACTGTGCAGACACAGCAAAGGTTCATCCCTAGGTCCGGAGAGCAGGGCCAGTGTGGCCTGTGCCAGGTCTGGGCCCAGTGGATTCTAAGGTAGAGTGGCCCCTTTTGAATCGTCTTGTCCCCCAGGCCCTCGCGCTCTGGGCCTGTGATGGGAGGGGCAGCTCCCATCTGAAAGTCTGAAAGTCTGAAATCTCTGAAGCTCTTCGGGTCGGCTCTTCCATTGTCTTACACAACAGCTCCTGGCTTCCATGTAGATGGTGGAACTATCTCCTTCTCAGACGGGAATGCAGCCGCGCCCTGAGTGTTTTCTCCCGAATACACTTTCTCATTCTTTTCAATGAGGATAGGCTAAGAATTTTCCAAAGTTAAAGTTTTGCTTCCTTTATGATTACAAATTCCACCTTTAAAGGAGTCCTGGCTAAAGCATTCCTCTCTTCTAGCATTTTACTCCAAGCCTTAAGAGAAGCCAAGCTTCATTCTCTACACTGCTTAGCAATTTCTTCTGCCAAATACCCTGTTTCATTGCATACAAATTCCACCTTCCAGAGAACACCCAGACACGACACAATTCAGCCAAGTTCTTTGCCACTCGGTAACAAGGATGGCCTTTCCTCCAGTTTCCAATAAGTGCTCCTTATTTCCATCTGAGACCTCACAGTCATGGCCTCTCCCATCGTGTCCCTACCAACCTTCTATTCACAGCCACTTCGGTCATCTCCAAGAAGACTGAGGCTTTCTCTGCAGCTCTCCTGCTCTCCTCCCAAGCCCTCACCAGAATCGTTCCCGACAGTCAGTTCACAGTGATGTGGGTTTTTCCTAGCACACACCTCAAAACTCTTCCAGCCTCTTCCTGTTACCCGGTTCTGAAGTTGGGTCCACATGTCCAGGGGTTTGTTGTACCAACAGCCTGCTTCTCGGTACCAATTTTCCATCATAGTCTGCTGGGTCTACTATAACAAAACACCTTAAGTCAGATCACTAAAAAAAAACAGGGACCGGGCACAGTGGCTCATGCCTGTAATCCCAGTACTTTGGGAGGCTGAGGCAGGTGGATCACTTGAGGTCCAGAGTTTGAGACCAACCTGGCCAACATGGTGAGACCCCATCTCTACTACAAATACAAAAAGTAGCCGGGTGTTGTGGCACACACCTGTAATCCCAGCTACTTGGGAGGCTGAGGCAGGAGAATCACTTGAACCTGGAAGGCAGAGGCTGCCACTGCACTCCAGCCTGGGTGACAGAGCAAGACTCCATCTCAAAAAAAAAAAAAAAAAAAAAAAAAAAACCACACCAAACCAAACCAAAACAAAAACAGGAATTCATTTCTCACAGTTCTGGAGGCAACAGATTTGGTATTGGGTGAGGACCTGTCTACTGGTTTATAGAAGGTGCTGAAGCAAGGTAGGTGAGCCCCAAATTGGAGCTTAACCCACAAGGGTTCTTGGCTTTGCCCAGGAAAGAATTCAAGGGTGAGCGGGTGGTGTTTGAACAGCAACTTGTATTGAAGCAGCCATGCACAGCAGCAGCTGAGGTCCTGCTCCTTGCAGAGCAGGGCTATCCCATATGCAGTGAGCCCACAGTAGCAGCTCAGAGGCAGGGCTGCAGGCATATTTCTACTCATTTTAATTATATGCAAATCAAGGAGTCGATTATGCAGAAATTTTTAGGAAAAGAGTGGTAACTTTCAAGTGGTCAGATTGTTGCCATGGCCATGGTAAACTGACAATGGGGCATTGGTGGGTGTGTCTTATGGAAAGCTCTCTCCTCTCCATTCCTGTTTTATTTAGCTTGTCCTCAATTTTCTCTGGTGTCTGAGCCCCGCCTCCTGAATCAAGCCCCGCCTCCTGAATCGAACCCCACCTCCTGAATTGAGCCCCACCTCCTGAATCAAGCCCCGCCTCCTGAATCAAGCCCCGCCTCCTGAATCAAGCTCCGCCTCCTGTCTCAGCACCTTCCTACTGAGTCCTCACATTGTGAAAAAGGACACCAGCAGCTGCCAGGCGCGGTGGCTCACGCCTGTAATCCCAGCACTTTGGGAGGCCGAGGCGGGCGGATCACTAAGTCAGCAGATCAAGACCATCCTGGCTAATATGGTGAAACCCCGTCTCTACTAAAAATACAAAAAATTAGCCGGGCGTGATGGCGGGCACCTGTAGTCCCAGCTACTCGGGAGGCTGAGGCAGGAGAATGGTGTGAACCTGGGAGGCGGAGCTTGCAGGGAGTGGAAATCATGCCATTGCACTCCAGCCTGGGCAACAGAGCGAGACTCTGTCTCAAGAAAAAAAAGAAAAGAAAAGGACGCAACAGCTCTGCAGGCCTGTTTTGCATCAATTTTGTTCGTGTCGCCTTTATTTTATTTTGTTTTAAATTAATACTCGATGTTTTAGAGCAGTTTTGGGTTCACAGCAAAATTCAGAGGAAAGGACAGATTTCCCTTGGCACCCTGCCCTCAAACAGGAATGGAGAGGAGGGAGCTTTCCGTAAGACACACCCACCAATGTGCCATTGTCAGTTTACCATGGCCATGGCAACAATCTGACCACTTGAAAGTTACCACTCTTTTCCCAGAAATGTCTGCGTAATCGGCTCCTTGATTTGCATATGATTAACATGGGTATAAATATGCCTGCAGCCCTGCCTCTGAGCTACTACTCTGGGATCACTGCGTGTGGAGTAGCCCTGCCCTGCAAGGAGCAGGACCTCGGCTGCTGCACAGACTCCCCAGCAAAGAATACCTTTCCTGCAGTTGAGGGCCCTCCCTTGACATGTCATCATCTCCCAGAGTCCAGAGTTTACATTACGGCTCACTTTTGGTTTTTGCATTCTGTGGGTTTTGACAAATGTCTAATGACCTGGATTCATCAGCACCACATCATGCAGAATAGTTTCAATGCCCTAAAAATCCTCTGTGCTCCACCTATTCATCTCCCCTCCTCTACCACTTTCCTTGTAACCACTGAGCCTTTTACTGTCTCCGTAATTTTGTCTTTCCTGAATGTCATAGAGTTGGAATCACACAGCATGGTCTTTTCAGGTTGGCTTCTTTCTCTTAGTAACATGCACTTAAGATTCCTCCACGTCTTTTTGTGGCTTGGTAGCTCATTTCTTTTTAGCTCTGAGTAATATCTCGTTATTTGGATGTTCCACTGTTTATGTATCCATTTACCTCCTGAAGGACGTGGTGATTGCTTTCAAATTTTGACAATTTCAAACAAAGCTTCTATAAACATTCGTATGCATATTTTTTGTGGATGTAAGTTTCCAGTTCCTTTGCATAACTACCGACAAATGTGATTGTTCCATTGTATGATAGGAGTATGGTTAGTTTTGCAAGAAACTGCCAAACTGTCATAGGATTTGGCATTCCTGCCAGCAACAATCCTGTTTCTCCACATCCTCACCAGCGTCTGGTGCTGTCACTGTTGTGGATTTGGGCTGTTTTAGGTGTGCAGTGGTGCCTCCTTGTTGTTTTAGTTTGCAATTCCCTAATGACTTGTTATGTTGAACATCTGTACCTTTTTTTTTCTTTTTTTTTGAGATGGAGTCTTGCTCTTTTCGCCCAGGCTGAAGTGCGGTGCTGCAATCTCGGCTCACTGCAACCTCCGCCTTCAAGATTTAAGCAATTCTCCTGCCTCAGCCTCCTGAGTAGCTGGGATTACAGGTGTGCACCACCATGCCCGGTGAATTTTTGTATTCTTAGTGGAGACAAGGTTTCACCATGTGGACCAGGCAGGTCTCGAACTCCTGACCTCAGATGATCTGCCTGCCTCGCCCTCCCAAAGAGCTAGGATTATAGGCATGAGTCACCACACCTGGCCTGTACATCTTTTTTGATGAGGTACCTGTTCAGGTCTTCTGCCCATTTAAAAATTGGATTGTTAGTTTTCTTATTGTTAAGTTTTAGGAGTTATTTGTATATTTTGGATAGCAATTCTTTATCCAATGTCTATTTTGCAACTATTTCCTCATAGGGTTAGGCTTGTCTTCTCATTCTCCTGACATTGTGTTTTGCAAAGTGTTGCATTGCCTTGAGCAAGAATTTTCCATTTGAAATAACCTCCGGCTTATCAGTTATTTCTTTCAGAGATTGTGCCTTTGATATTCTATCTAAAGAGTGGCTGCTATACCCAGGGGCATCTAGGTTTTCTCTTATGTGATCTTCTAGGAGTTGTATAGTTTTGTGTTTGGTCTACTCAGGTGGAAGCTTTGTAAACCGCCTTAAATAAATTAGCCGATCCCCAAAGCCACTTTACCAGGTAGATTTCATTATTAACCCTTTTAAATGTAGGACTATGATCCTTTTTTTTTTTTTTTTTTTAACAGAGTCTCGCTCTGTCACCCAGCCTGGAGTGCAGTGGCGCAGTCTTGGCTCATTGCAACCTCCACCTCCCAAGTTCAAGCGATTCTCCTCCCTCAGCCTCCCGACTAGCTGGGATTACAGATATGCACCACCATGCCTGGCTAATTTTTGTATTTTTGTATTTTTTTTTTTTTAGTAGAGATGGAGTTTCACCATGTTGGCCAGGCTGGTCTCAAACTCCTGACCTCAGATGATCCACCCACCTCGGCCTCCCAAAGTGCTGGGATTGCAGGCGTGAACCACTGCGCCCGGCTCTACGATCCTTTTTGAGTTAATTTTTGTGAAGGATGTGAGGGCTGTAGTTAGAGTCAGTTTTTTACATAGGATGTGTGGTTTTTTCCGGCGCCATTTGTCTTCTTGCCTATCTTAGCCCCATGGTATTGCTTCTGCTCCTTTGTCTAAAGCCTGATTTTAAAAAATATTTGTTTCATCATGTGTCAACTCTTTGGATTTACCTTACTGTATTTAGTCAGTTTTTGTTTCATCATGTGTCAACTCTTTGGATTTACCTTACTGTATTTCGTCAGTTTTTATTATTAGATATGGATTTTGTTGTTGTTACTGTTTTGCTAATGACAATCATATGTATCTGGATCTCATTTATCCTCAGAAAAGAAGTATACAAGGGGAATTGCTACAGCAAAGTGTTGGAATAGTTTTATAGCTCTTGATACAGAATGCCAAATTGTCCTCCAGAAATTACAATTTAGTTTACCATCAGGAGAGGAAACATCCATTTACCCAAACCTTGCTAACAGAGTGTTATCATTGAAAAAAATTTGGTGAGTCTGGAAGCTATATTTCTTCTAATATACATTTCTTTGATTACTAGTGAATGTGAGAATTTTTGGTATAGTTTTCTTTTTATACCACATTCTAGCCTTCGCTTTGTTAAGTTGCAATATTTCCTTAAAGGCAAACAATATAAATCTTGACCTCCGTCGTGATTCCCATCTCCTTCCGTAATTGGTCTTTGCCCATTAGTTTCAGTCACCACGTTCTCTCATGAATAGAAGTTTAAATATTTTAAATTTTATTTTATATTTTCTTCCTTTGCTTTTTATGCTTCCAAATGACTTTCCCACCTGGAGATTGCTTGAATATTATTTTTCTCTTTGAATATCCTTTTATGTTTTCACTTTTTACTGTTGACTCTTTAATACATCTGCACTGTGTTTTCATGGACAAGAAACCCTAACTGAACGTTTTTCTAAACGGCTAACAGTTACCAACCATTGGTTATTTGTTGACAAACTCTTTCTACCTTCATTGATTTAAAATGCTACTTCTAACAGAGTCAATTTCTAGACATTTTATTCATTTTTGCTGATCTCTAGTTGTGACATGAGCTAACGCCGTATATGTAAAATTATTAGGACTTCTTTCTCTCGTGCTTTAATGTGGGATGGTATATGCTATGACTCACTATTTTTTCCCAAAATGCCTTGGCTGCTATTCTCACCTGTTTATTCTTTGAGGTTCATTTTAAAACCGCTTTGTCAAAGCACCCTCCTGGCAAGAAAGCAAGAATTCTCTGAGGCAAAATACCCTACGTATCAGAGCACGTCTTTGCCATGACAACCTTAGGTGAATGTCACCTTCTGTGTTTGTGGCTTTCCAGGGTGCAGGAAACAGCAAAAGGCCAGCATTTGCCCAATGAGGGGACTCTGACAGGAGTCTGCTGTGGTTGGATGTTTGCTTCCTCCAGACTCATGTTGAAATCCAGTCCCCAAGGTGGCAGTATTAAGAGGTGGGTCCTTTGGCAGGGCGCGGTGGCTCAAGCCTGTAATCCCAGCACTTTGGGAGGCCGAGATGGCGGATCACGAGGTCAGGAGATCGAGACCATCCTGGCTAACCCGGTGAAACCCCATCTCTACTAAAAAAATACAAAAAACTAGCCAGGTGAGGTGGCAGGCACCTGTAGTCCCAGCTACTCAGGAGGCTGAGGCAGGAGAATGTTGTGAACCTGGGAGGCGGAGCTTGCAGTGAGCTGAGATCCGGCCACTGCACTCCAGCCTGGGCGACAGAGTGAGACTCTGTCTCAAAAAAAAAAAAAAAAAAAAAGGGCTCTGTCCTCATGACTAGATTAATTCATTGTGGATTCTGGATTTGTGGGTGATCATGGGAGTGGGAATGGTGGCTTCATAAGCAGAAGAGAGACCCGAGCTAGCACACTTAGCCCCCTTGCCACATGATGCCCGGCTCTACCTTGGGACACTACAGATGGCCTCCCGTTAGCAAGACGTTCTTCACCAGGTGTGGTCCCTTGACCTTGGACTTCTCCAGCCCCATAACTGTAAGAAATAAATTCATTTTCTTTACAAATTGCTCAGGTTCCAGTATTCTGCTGTAAGCAACAGAAAATGGACTAAGACAGAACCATCGCTGCAATGCCAAAGGATTCGTATCAGTGTGAGGGTGAATTGAACGTACCTCCCATATGCCCTGGGGCAGTCAAAAAAACCAGCTATAAACAACTTGACACTGAATGGAGATAAAAGTTCTCCCTGAAATTTGTAATCTCAATCCAGCCCTTACATGGTTTGCAGCGTGAGTTCACATTACCTAGGTGGTCCAAAGAGCCTCAACTTGAAAATGCAGTTTAGAGTGGCCAGGGTCTGCAGCATCTTGAGGTACTTAAAAGAAGTAAGGATCACTTTGGGAGGCCGAGACGGGCGGATCACGAGGTCAGGAGATCGAGACCATCCTGGCTAACCCGGTGAAACCCCGTCTCTACTAAAAAATACAAAAAACTAGCCAGGCGAGGTGACGGGTGTCTGTAGTCCCAGCTACTTGGGAGGCTGAGGCAGGAGAATGGCGTGAACCCGGGAGGCAGAGCTTGCAGTGAGCTGAGATCCAGCCACTGCACTCCAGCCTGGGTGACAGAGCGAGACTCCGTCTCTAAAAAAAAGAAAAAAAGAAAAAAAAAAAAAAAGAAGTAAGGATACATCCTTCTGGGAGAAACTCCCCTTCAAATCTGGCCTCAAAGTATTCCCCAAAATAAGCTCATTTCAAGTGGCTTGAGTTCAGTCACATTACACACAAGAAAACAGAGACCTATGAAGAAGGCTCAGATGAAACCCAAAACACAAAATGAAACAACCGGAAAAATAAGAAGCAGAAGACGTCACCTACTGGAATGATTAGGCAGGAATATAAGTATCCTTAATAGGTTTAAAAGAATAAAAGAAGAGATTGAAAATGTGAGTAGGAGTAAGAAAGTCTAAGAACCAAACAGATTTGAAAAAGAGCCAAATATAATCACTAAAAGGGAAAACATTTTAACTGAATTTAAAAACTCAATGGATGGATTTAACCACAGATTAGATGCAACTAAAGAGAGAATCAATGAACTGAGAGATAGAGTTGTAGAAATTATTCTAACCACAGCACAGAAACAAATGATATAAAAGATCATTTTTATATCAACAAGCAACAAATTTTGTTGTATATACCAAATGATATAAAAGCACAGATGATATAAAAGAGAGATAAATAATCATAGAAACAGAGAGAAAAGCTTTCACTTACATCTAGTTGAGGAATAAGCAATACTTGGTGAAGTAATGGCCAAGAATTCTGATGAGAAATGATAAAATAAAAACTCTGATCTTCATATTCATCAAGCCCATCAAATCCAAATTAGGAGGAATAAAAATCACACAATATCTAGAGACAAGAGTGAAAATGCAGAACACCCCCACAAAGAATAAGAGAATATCTTTAAAGTACCAGAGAGAAAAGACAAATTTCCCACAAAGAAATGGCAATGAGACTGACATCTGACTTTTCAATATTAACAAAGGAAGGCAGAAGACAGTGAAATCATATGTTTATATTTTCTTGGCAAAAAAAAAAAAAATTCTTCTTAGAACGTAATACCCAAAGTAAGTATCTTTCAAGAATAAAGGCAAAATACAAGTATTTTTAGATACAAAACTGTCTCTACCTACATATCTTCCCTAAAGGAAATTCTGGAAGATGTATGTCAGGCAAAGTGAAAGTAGTCTTAGGTGGGAGGTGAGATGCAAGAAGAAATGATAACTTGGCAGTTGCCTGTAATCCTAGCTACTCAAGAAGCTGAGGCAGGAGAATCACTTGAACCCGGGAGAATCACTTGAACCTGGGAGGCGGAGGTTGCAGTGAGCCAAGATCATGCCTTTACACTCCAGCCTGGGCAACAAGAGCGAAACTCCAAGAAACTGTTACTACATATGTAGGCCAATGTAACTAGTAATTGACAATGCAAAACAATGAAAATGACTTAGGGAGTTTTACAAATTACAATAATACAAAAGGCAGGAAGGAATGGTTTGAGTTGAAGTGTTTTATACCTTTGCTGTTTTGGAGCAGGGTAAATCTGTTGATTGACTTTGAAGTTTCATAAGTTCAATGTACATTTTAAAATATTAATGTTTAAGGTAGCCAATAAAATAGTGAAAATAGTGAGTATAACTATAAGGGGGAAAACTGAAATAAAAATATTGAATCAATCCAAAGGAAGTAGAAAAGAGAAGAAAAAGAAACAAGAGAGGCAAGATAAATAAAAAGTTCAAAATAAGTAATAGAAATAAACCCACATATTAGTGACTAAAATGAATTTAAATAAACCACAAATTCTGTTAAAAGATAAAGATTGCCAAATCACATTTAAAAAGTTCAATTATAAGCTGTTTTGAAAAGATCTATCTAAAACATCAGGATACCTAGAAGTTTAAAGTAAAGGATGAAAGTTAATAGACCAAGTACATAAACAACGAAAAGACATAGCTAGATTCATACCAATAAATAGACTTTAAGAAAAAATCCTTACTAGAATAATTCCCCCCAAAATGTAAGAACTTTATATTAGTTTTACTCCATTCACACACACCCCATGCCCTTTGTGCAATGGTCATACATTTTGTTGTTTCCTCCATATAATAAACACCAGAAAGACATTGTTGTTGATATTACCTTACATAATAACAGTTCATTGATATTTACCCACATGTTTACCTTTTGGGCCCTTTTCATTTATTTGTACAGTCCTATGATTCTATTTGGTATTATTTTTCTTCAGCTTAAAGACCTCCCTTCAGTACTTCTTGTACTACAAGTATGGTGGTGGCATATTCTTTAAGCTTTGTTTTTACTGTATGAAAATATGTTTATTTCATCTAAATTTGTGAAGTGCATTTTCACTGGCTATAGAATTCTGTGTTGACACCTTTCTTTTTTTTTTTTTTTTTGAGACGGAGTCTCGCTCTGTTGCCCAGGCTGGAGTGCAGTGGCCAGATCTCAGCTCACTGCAAGCTCTGCCTCCCGGGTTCCCACTATTCTCCTGCCTTAGCCTCCCGAGTAGCTGGGACTACAGGCGCCTGTCACCTCGCCTGGCTAGTTTTTTGTATTTTTTAGTAGAGACGGGGGACACCTTTCTTTAAGCACCCTAAAGATGTTGTTCAACTGTGCTTTGGTTTCCATCATTTCACTGAAAAGTCAGCCATCATGTTTACCGTTGTTCTTTTGAAGACAATAGGCTCCCCCGCCCTCAGGCTGTTTTTAAGGTTTTATTTATGATTTTTAGCATTTTGAGTGATCTGCCTAAAAGACTTTAATAAATCAAGAATACACATTGTAATTTATGAGGGATCCATTGAACTAAAAAGTTGATACAGAAGAAAAATAGATCCACAATATAATTTTTTATAGAAATGTATAAATTGAGTCTAAAATTTACATGAAAATGAAAAGAGCCCAGAAGTAAATGGGCAACATAAATTTGGAGAAGAAGAGAATGTTGGAGAATTTACACTACCCAATTCCACAGCTTCTTATAAAGGCACACTCCTTAGGTCAGCATGACTTTGGTGTGACAGCAGACATACAGATCAACAAGACAAAACAGGCAGTCTAGAAATAGGCTCATACAAAGGCATTGATTGTATTTAGCGGGGAAGATGAAAGTCTTTTCAATAAATGGTGTTGAAGAAGCTGGATATGATACAGGAAAAAACAAAACAGAAACTTGATCCTCTACTTCATCACATGAACACAAATTACTTTACTATGGATTATAAGCCTGATTGTGGAAACTAAAACTATACCTTCTCTAAAAGGTAATATCAGGGAATATCTTCATGGCCTTGAGCTAGGCAAAGATTGATTACACAAGGCACCAAAGGTACTAATTGATATATTGAATTTAATAAACATTTAAAGTGTCAGCTATTCAATAAAATACTAAGAAAATGAAAGGTAATTGATAGATTAGGAGAAAAATAAAATATCTGCAATGTATATACCAGAAAAGAATTGGACTGGAATATATTCAAAAATGCCTACAACTAATTAATCAAAAGGTAAAAAGCTTAAGTTTTAAAATGAAATAAACTAATAAAATTTTGTTAGAAGAGAATCCCAGCACTTTCGGAGGCCGAGGCAGGCAGATCACGAGGTCAGAAGATCGAGACCATCCTGGCTAACACGGTGAAACCCTGTCTCTACTAAAAGAAAATACAAAAAACTAGCCGGGTGAGGTGGTGGGTGCCTGTAGTCCCAGGTACTCGGGAGGCTGAGGCAGGAGAATGGCGTGAACCTGGGAGGTGGAGCTTGCAGTGAGCCCAGATCACGCCACTGCACTCCAGCCTGGGCAACAGAGCGAGACTCTGTCAAAAACAAACAAACAAACACACACACACACACACACAATGTACAGAAACATTTATAGAAACTTGATTCACACAAGGTCCAAACTAGAAACAACCCAACTGATCACCAAGTAAGGAGGGCTCAGCAAACTGTGATAGATTTAGACTTGGAATGCTTTCCGGCAATAAAGAAAGAACAATCTGCTGATGTTCACAGCGACAGGAATGGATCTCAAATCACTATCTGGAGCAAAAGAGGTCAGACACAGAGGTGCACATGCTGTGTACTTTCATTTATTTAAAATTCAAGAATAAGCAAGACTGATATGCAGGAATCTACAGATGGCAGTGCTGGCCTCTAAGGTGGGTTTCCACTGGAGAGGGCAGGACAGAGGGCAGGACACGGGTGTCGGAAGTGTTACATATTTGATGTGGGAGGTGAACCTCGGCACGGAACTTAATGTTTTTGTGCCTCAGTTTCTCTTATGTAAACTGGGTAACAACTGTATCCCTATCATGGAACAAATAAAATGCTTCAAACCATGTTTTTGTTTTTGTGTGTGTGTTTATTTGTTTTTGTTTTTTTGAGATAGAGTCTTGTTCTGTCACCCAGGCTAGAGAGCAGTGGCGTGATCTCGGCTCACTGCAGCCTCCACCTCCAGGTTCAAGCAATTTTCCTGCCTCAGCCTCCCGAGTAGCTGGGACTAAAGGCATGTACTACCACACCTGCCTAGTTTTTGTATCTTCAGTAGAGACAGGGTTTCACCATGTTGGCCAGGCTGGTCTCAAACTCCTAACCTCAAATGATCTGCCTGTCTCTGCCTCTGAAAGTGCTGGGATTACAGGCGTGAGCCACCGCGCCCAGTCATGTGTGTCTATGTGTGTTTTTATATGTTCACTTTTCTTGGATAGTTATCCGGAATTACCGCTGGGTTTTTTCAGGTTTTAGCCGTTCTGATGGGTGTGTATTTACATCTCTTTATGGTTTACACTTGCCTTTTTCTGATGACTAATAATGTTGAGCATGTTTTCATGTGCTTATTGCCTATTCATTATCTCTTCTAACAAAATTTTATTAGTTTATTTCATTTTAAAACTTAAGCTTTTTACCTTTTGATTAATTAGTTGTAGGCATTTTTGAATATATTCCGGTTCAATTCTTTTCTGGTGTATAGGCGTGAGCCGCTGCACCTGGTCTCAAACAGTGTTTGATCCAAGGAAGCACTCATACATTCACTTTTACTTTCTATGTGTTTGATTTTGACATAAAAATGATGCAGTTCCATGAAATGAGTTGAACAATTTTTGCTTCTTCTGTGACCTGGAAGCACTTACACAGCCTGGGAATACACACTTCTACCACGATCAAATTCTAATCATAATTCTAGAACATTTGAAAGAGCGTTTTCATAAAACTGTCTTGGCCCAGAACTTTTTTCTCTGAAGGTATTACTCAGAACAAGTTTTTTCTCTCACATCTTTTCCCCATTACTTGGATTTCAAATTTATTAAAATACATTGGTTTTTTTGTTTTTTTTTTTTTTAGATGGAGTCTCGCTCTGTCCCCCAGGCTGGAGTGCAGTGGCGCCATCTCGGCTCACTACAAACTCTGCCTTCCGGGTTCAAGCCGTTCTCCTGCCTCAGCCTCTCGAGTAGCTGGGACTACAGGCGCCTGCGCTAATTTTTTGTATTTTTAGTAGAGACGGGTTTTCACTGTGTTAGCCAGGATGGTCTCGATCTCCTGACCTTGTGATCTGCCTGCCTCGGCCTCCCAAAGTGCTGGGATTACAGGCGTGAGCCACCGCACCTGGCCCTAAAATACACTGTTTTAGCAGTACTGTTAGTTGCCTACCCAAATTTCTCTTTCTTGTTGGCTGATTGGCTTCAGAGCTTACCCTTTTCTGTGTTACCCACGTGCTCAGAGAATACGCCTGTCTTAGCCTTCGGCGAAGGACTGCATGCTACAGATTTATTTGGGGATATGGCCTCCTGGAGCAGACACGGGTTGGGGGGTGGGGTAAGTCTCCCATGAGACAGGTTCTGGGAAGCGTTACATCTGGTCTTGGGTCCATCACTCCAGGGGGAGAACGTGGGAAAAATTCATCCACCGGCTTGTGCTCCTGTTGGTCCAGGTGTCCCCTGTGGGGTAGGAAGTTCCCCTTCCTTTCAGGTGGCTCATGCCAGGGCACTGAGTGGTGTCTGGTATTAATCCCAGGCCCTCCCTGTTCAGAGACATCTGAGTGGGGAGGCAGGAAGCTGTGCAGGGTCAGGCTGGCCTGGTGAAGGGTCTGCAGACAGTTGAGCCCTTTGGGGCCACTGGATCAGCAGCTGGGGGAGGGTGCCTGAGTGTCACCCCACACAGTGAACCTATCCCCCACCCCAGAAACAGGATCATCCCTGCTTTAAGCCAATCACCATGCCTCTGTTCTTCTCTCTGACTGGTAGGGGAAGGACCACGAGGGAGATGCTGCTGGGGTGAGCATGGAGGGGGTTTTCTGGGAAAGGAAAGGCCCTCAGCTCTTGAAACATTCATAAAAGCTCAGAAGGACCCAGTGCTCTTCCGTCCCAGGATATAGGTTTGTAGGATGTGATGCCCACGGCTGCCGTTGTACCCTGGCCAGCAGCACAGGTGAACCAGAAGAACCAAGGCCTTAGAGGCGCAGATGAGCTGCTGGCCGAATCCACCCCACAGCCACAGGACCTGAGCCCTCCTGAGACCTAGGATCCTTGCAGTACTGGCCCTTAGTTAGCACTCTGTTACCTGTAGACAGAGCCTCCCGGTTGTCAAGAACAGGGCTCCCTCTCACGCAAACCCCTGGCAGAATTGCTAGCCCCTCTCTACTGAGTGTAACATCCCAACCCCCTTCCTCCAACTACTCCGCCGCCTTTGGAATTCCAGACCGTGTCCGTGGCCTGCTTGTTCAGCCTCCTTTCCCCCAGGAAGCTCATCTCCAGCTCCTGGCTGTTGGCTCTCGGGAGCCCAGACAGACAGGGCACCCTGGTTTGAGAAGCGGGGCTGCGGGGCTGCCTTCGAACCTCTCTCCCCGCCTGCTCACTCAGGCCATTTCCTGCTCCACGTTCCAGCTCCAGACCCGGCCGCCTTTATGAGCTTCGTGCAGCCTGCACATGTCGGTATCCACGCATACAGGTGCCAAGGCTGGCTTCTCTGCCTGATGCTTGGACCATCTGCACTGGAGCCCACAGGCCGGGCCGGAACCTCCTTGGCTTCCTCCAGCTCCTCTCTTGGTTCTCTTGCCAGAGAAAGGATTTGATGTTTTCCATTTCCTAAGACCCATGAGCATGTGTTTGTCTAAGGCTCGTTCACTTCCCTCCTGCAGGGCTCTGGGACGTGTCTTGCCTGCTGGTTCCCTCTCTGGTGACCAGGGTGGACATGAGGCCACGGGAGACCCATGGAGGGACCATGCCCATTGCCACCTTGTTCAGAGTGACAGCGTGGGGCAGTCTTGCAGAGGGGAGGGCCCTGGCTGCTTTGCTGAGGGAGGTAGGAGGGGGCAGTTGGGACTTGAGGGGTGGGTTCTCATTCCTGGAAAGGTAGCCCAGCTTCCTAGAGAAGGGTGTGGGGAAGAAAAAGTATGCAAAAAGCTGTGCCGTGAGGAGGCAGCGATCCTGGGGCAGTGAGGCCAGGTGAGAAGCTGGCCCCGTGCTCTGGCTTCTACGCCTGCTCCTCTGTGTGGACGTTTACCCCAGGGGAATGGTGGGCTGTGCTCTCCAGAGATGCTGTGTCTCGTGCCTCTATCCCTCCAGGGGGGCTGCTGCACTCCAGGCACATGGTGGTGGGACTGCACCGGCCCTCCAGGCTGCCTCAGGGGTGGATCCAGACCCAGCCCCTGTTCCCACGGTGCCCTTCTCCACCCCGGTAGGCTGTAATGATCCATTCCCATGTCTGTCTCCTCGACCAGACTTGAGGCTTCTCGCAGGTGGAGGCTGCATGGTGCCATCTTGGAATCCCCAGGGCACATGGTCAGCCCAGTAAACTGCAGGAGTGGCCTGTGAAGACTGGCAGGGTCTCTATGACAGGCTACACCAGGGTCAGAGAGGACAAGGACGTGAGTTCCAGGCAGAGGCTCGGGGGCTTGGTGCTGAGAGGATGGGGTCCCAGAGGCCGTGCAGGGACGTGGGGGTGACAGCTCACACCTTGCCCCCACACCCATGTGTGACGACCACGTCTATCCATCACAGAAGCAGTCTGCTTGGATGGGACAGGCCCACATCCTGAGTCTCCCAGCTGGTGGGGGGGTCCCGGGGTGATCTCCCTTCATATTGTTCAGCTGAGGGTCCCCTGCCTGTGAACAGCGGCTTCCTGCCTAAACCCTGGGTGTGTGGGGGGTGGAGGGAACTTGTCATCTGGAGAGATAGACTATCACATCAGGCTTTCCGCCTCTGACCTCACCAGGATTAGAAAAAGCGCTGCTTCATGAAGACCAGACCCGGCTCTAATCCTTCCCAGGGGAGAAGAGAGAAGACCAAGAGGAGGCAGAGCCGGGAGAAGTGGCTGTGCCACTCAGCAGTCGGGCGCCTGCCCATGGGGCCCTCAGTGCGTGGCCCAGCAGGAGTCTAGATCGCTTCTGCCGAGGTCTGGGGCCACCTGAATTTGCAGTCTCCGGAAGTACATGTGGATGATCAGATGGGAGCCAGGGCTTGAGCCTGGAGTTATCTGAGCCTAAGCCCCACCCCTGCCCCCTGTGCTGTCAACTTCCTGAGGATAATATCCTCTCCAGCACTGTGGGCCGATGGGAGAAGGACCCGGCGCAGGGTTGGCTGGCGATACTGCGTTTGAGACCCAGGCCCATCTAGTCCAATGTACCCTTTATGGTTGGGGGAACTGGGGCCCAAAGGAGCTGATGGACGCTCCCAGGGTCTCCCAGCCAGCTGGCCACTGGGAGGTACCTGGCCAGGCCTCCGGTCCAGGCTGCACTGACACCTGGCACCTGGCCTGGGTTCCCATTGTCCCCAGGCCCCTCTGGGATGACCCACATTGGGGGTACTGGCTGCATCTTCATGGCACGTCCAGCTTTTAGCCTGACAGGGGATCCTGGGTGAGAGGCCCCATGCCTCTGTATGGCCACAGTGCTGGGAGGATGCAGAACAGGCTGCTGTGTGCATCTCGGGGTGGGTGTGTGACTGCGGAACTGTGGCACATCAGGGGGCAGCACCTGGTCCTTGCCCAGAGAGAAACACACACAATGGTGCTGAGCCAGGACATCCGGCCTTCACTCAAGTGCCTGCGACTGGCCTGGCTCGACCAGCTGAGTTTGCAGAGGCTGCCCTCATGTCCTCCCTGAGACTGGCGGTGCCCTGCTCACCCACCTGACCGCCAGGCCTCACCCTTGCCCACAGTTGACGTGTCCTGCCTCTGACAAAGCGAGGTCGCTGCCTTGCTGGGATCCTAATTGTGTCTCTGCCTCAGCAACCCGAGAGGAAGTCCAGCAATTTTGGTTCTTGGCTTCATCTCCACTGACCTACAAGTACCCGTTTGGAAGGAGAGATTTATGGGTGGGCATGAAATTGCCATCTTGAGAAGGTTTGGGCAGAGCTATAAATAGGGCAGCCTGGACCCTGGGGTAGACTTCTTTCGGGGAGAAGCTGTCCCAGGCCAGCTGTGTGTGTTGGGGCCGACCACACGGCTGCTGAGACCTGGCAATGGAGTTCTCTTTCCTCCTGCCAGATACGTGGAGTGGCCAGGTTCTGATAAGCCACCTGCCTGGGCTTTTCCTGCCCCTGCTGTCACATTCTGATGGCTTTCCCCCAGAGTGGGATTAACTCGGGGCAGTAATTAATCCCGCTCTTTCCTGCTAATGTCGATCTCTTTCCCCTCCTCACCAGACACTCCCCACCCTGACCAGGAAGAGATCCGGAGCTTCAAGTGTGCCTCAGGTCAGAGGCCGACCGGGCTGGCCCCTTCCAGGGTCCGGGTATGTGATCCAAGGTGGGAGGGGGCAGCAGGGCACAGGCGTACGGTCGGGGCGGCTGGACGCCCGTCAAGGATACCACTTATGGCTCATGCCTCTGGACGATCCCACTGATGCGTGGGCAGAAGGAGAAGCCCACAGGGGGCCACCAGCCAAATTCGCCCCAATGCTTGTGCCTGTGTGGCCAAAGTATGTGCTGGCTAACCCTTTACAGAGAGAGTTTCTGCTGTTTCCAGATCAAGGATCTGAACCTTTAAGAGTGTGTGCCCTATGAGTATCTGCTGATTGAGGCCTCCCTCCCTCGGGAAGGGGCTGGTGCAGGGCATCTGCCCTGTGGCTGCCGGAAGGTCCAGTCCAGGACCCCCCAGATCCATGCATATTCATGGTTCTCAATCAAGGGCAATTCTGTCCCCCAGGGGACACGTGGCCACGTCTGGGGATGCTTTTGTATGGCACGTGGCGGAGGGATGCTACCCACGTCTAGTGGGCAGAGGTCGGAGGTGCTGTTCCACATCCTGCAATGCACAGGGCAGCTCCCACGACAAAAAGCGACTCGGCTCCAAATGTCAGTAGTGCTGAAGTTGAACTGTCCCGCTCTAAATTGACACAATTCTCGCCTGTGTGTGAGTCCTCGGGGCAGACCTGCTGCAGAGATGGGGGATGCAGCTGGACCTGGCGAGACTGAGTGTGTGGTAAGGAGGAGAGCTGTCCCCAGGCAGGCCGGCTGCACAGGGGCACCGGGGTCGCTGTATATTCAGCTGGATTCACAGATAGTTCTGCATCGGTCTGAGAGCCCTGAGTCTTTTGGGGTCCCCCTCAGGGCACCCATGTGCCAGGCTCCACACCCCACATTGAGGAGCAGGGGCTACACAGAAAAAACTGGCTTGAGCTTTTAATTCATTTTAATGACAATTCTGGACCAAAATCACACCAGTGACAGCAGACAAGGCCCTTGGTGATTAGCAGCCCGGCTGCCCACCTTTGCCTTCCATGCCTCTCCATCCTCCGATGACCCACACACAACCTCCTGGGAGGTGCAACTCCCTGGAAGGGGCAATTCCCCGGAGGGGGCAACTCCCTGGAAGGGGGTCCTGTGCTTTGTTCAAAGTTTGCGCTTCCATGTATCCTTTAATCCTCCCACCTCATTCAGCACAGGTACTTCTTCCTCCGCAAAGCCCTCTTTCTCCCCTCCCTCCTTTCCTGCCCTCCATCCTTCTCTCCCTCCTTTCCATCATTCCTTCCTCCTCTCCATCCTTTTCTTTCTCCTTCTCCCATTCCCTTCCTCCTTCCTTTTTTGACCCTTCCCCCTTGCCTTCCTTCCTTCATCCCTGTCTCTTTCCTTCCCCCTCCTTTTTCTCTTCTCTTTCCCTCCTCTCTCTACTCCTCTCTCCCTGCCTTCCTCCCTGCCTCCATTCCTGTCTCCGTCCTTCCCCCTCCTCCCTCCTTTCTCTTTTTTCCCTCCTCTCTCTGCTCCTCTCTCCCTGCTTTCCTCCCTGCCTCCATCCCTGTCTCCTTCCTACCCCCTCCTCTCTTCTTTCCCTCCTCTCTGCCCCTCTCTCCCTGCCTTCCTCCGTGTCTCCATCCCTGTCTCCTTCCTCCCATTTCCTCTTTCTCTTCTTTCCCTCTTCTCTGCCCCTCTCTCCTTGCCTTCCTCCCTGGCTCCATGCCTGTCTCCTTCCTCCCCTCTCCTCTTTCTCCTCTTTCCCTCCTCTCTCTGCCCCTCTCTCCCTGCCTTCCTCTTTCCCCCACAGGATTCATCACAGCTTCTCCAGCACGCACACCACTTTGTATGGGCTTTGTATGGGACGTCTCCAGTGGGCTGTAGCCAAATGCTGACAAGGGTGTCACTGCCACCAAACTGGAGCTCTGCAAAGGCAGGGGCTGTGCTTTGTCCCCCTTTGTCACTGCACTGCTAGTGGCCAAGCTGGCTAGAGCTGGTGCACTTCAGAGATCTGGTGACTGAATGGGGACACGGAACTATCCGGCATGGCGTGGCATCTGCTTACAGTTGTGTGAAGGACTGACTTGGGACTGCAGACTGCCTTGGGCCCGAGTTAACTGGAAAAGATCTTTGGCAATGGTGGCCTGGGAGGATGCGCAGGGCTGCAGGAAGAGGCTCTGCAGGTTGCAGAACGGCCGTGGCGGCCGCACAGTCCAACAGATGCGCATTCAGAGCCCTTCTCTGGGCCACGCTGATGAATTTTCCAGAACTCAAGTGAATCCAGAACTGACTGTGGCTCTAAATGAACAGAAATAAGCATCAGTCCTGTACAAACCCGCGGCCTGGCTGGAGCCAGCCCTACATGATTCATTTGCAAGAAACGGGCTCTTGGCTCCCTTGCCAGTTCCCTCCATTTGGAAGTCATTCCCATTCAGATGTTCTGGAGGGTCAGGGACGGTTTTCGGTGGACTGGGCTAGCACACTGCGTCTGTGACAGGTCCTGTGTTCCGGCATCACTGGGCTTCACACTGAAATGCCTGGCCCTACCATGCTGTGTGTCCAGAATGCAGCACACGGTAATCTGGGGAGACCAAGGAGTCAGGAGTGCCAGTCCCTGTCCCCCAGCAGGCATGGGGGCTGAGGCTACTCATAAGAGGAGCAGGCCGGGTGCGGTGGCTCACGCCTGTCATCCCAGCACTCTGGGAGGCTGAGGAGGGTGGATCACGAGGTCAGGAGATCGAGACCATCCTGGCTAACACGGTGAAACCCCGTCTCTACTAAAAGTACAAAAAATTAGCCGGACGTGGTGGCGGGCGCCTGTAGTCCCAGCTACTTGGGAGGCTGAGGCAGGAGAATGGCGTGAACCCGGGAGGGAGAGCTTGCAGTGAGCTAAGATTGCGTCACTGCACTCTAGCCTGGGTGACTGAGTGACACTCCATCTCAAAAAAAAAAGAAGAAAAAAAAAAAAAAAAGAGGAGGAAATGCCCTCCGTCTCCACCCGTGCCTAATGGGCAGCTCCTTCCCTGGCTGTGGGGTCTCAGCAGGTTTCTGGGCCTCAGTTGTTTCATCCGTCAATGTGCCTCTTGGTTCCGTGTGTCACTCAGCGGAAGCAGCTGTCAGCGTGGCGGGCGTGGCTCTGCGTCTGGTCCTGGGGCTCTGGGGACCATCACCGGGACTCCACTGAGTAGAATCTGTAGAGGGCAGTACAGGGGTCTACAGTTTTGGCCAGTATCCCAGCTGACTGTGGGTCCCCCAAGATTCCAGACCGATGCCATCCAAAGTCCAACAGAACTCTGCACCAGTGGAAACATCCTACATGTGGGCCGGGCGATTGGTAACCACTACATACATGTGGCCATTGACACTTGAAATGTGGCTCTTGCGACGGAGAAACTGAATTTAAATGTTGTTTAATTTTAATGACTTTTAAATGAATATTTAAGTAACCACGTCTGGCCAGCGGTTACCACATTGCACAGTGCAGTTGCAGAACAGCCGAGCTGGCAACGCCCCTGGCCTCAGGCAGCACTGAACAAGGGTCAGGTCTACATTTGACAGCTGAGATTCGCAGAGCTGCTCCATGCCCAGCACGGGAGACACTCACAGCGTGACTTGCTCCCGTTTATCCTCACCGGAGCCCAGGGAGGAGGAGCTGAAGTTCAGAGGGGATATAAAGTACCCAAGGTCACGTGACTGGCCAGGACTGATGTGCAAGGGTTTGTTCATCGGTCTCTCCGGCTGTTTGCTGACCCCCACTGCAATGTAGGAAGAATATAGTCAGCTTCAGCTCTACTTTATGTGGCATTCAAATTCTCCGAGATTCTTTCTTCAGAACAACAACAAAAAAATATTCAGCTTTTGTAAGAAGAAATGGGAAAATCCACCAGCCATCTGGTCTGCCTCTTGCAGCATCTATGTGCAAGGGGACTGGTAGATGTTCCAGAAGTCACCAGGACATTCCAGAAGCCCATAGCAGCCACCACGTTGCCTCAGAAAGGCCAACACCATCCCAGCTTACCTTCTGGCACTCTGCTCAAACACTGCCCGACGGGGTGCCTCTTCCTGGGTCCCGCACTCGCTTGCCCCAGCCTCTGCAGCTCAGGGCCCACCGCCTACCTGAAGTTCTGCACGCCTGCAAGCCCCTGAGTCACCAGCTGGCCCTGCCTGTGGGGCTGGGGTGTGAGGCATGTCTGTTGACCATCCCACACTCTGGTCATTGAAAACAGTCTCTCTGCAGAGGAGGGGAGCCGTCTCAGTCCCTCCAGACACCCACCCGCCAGCACCATTGCTCATCACTGGGAGGGACTGAGTTTCCTGTGATTGAGTCATGCAGCCTGGAGGGTACAGTGGACGGGGCACAGCCTTTCTGGAGAGTAAGTCTCATTCCAAAGAGAAGGAGGGAAAGTAGGTCAGTCATTTGGATTCGGCAATAAATGGACCCCCAGGCCCTCCTGACTCTGCAGCAAATGCTTCTTCACACGGGCCCAGCAGCCTCTCAAATCCACACCTACTTGTATGTGTGAACAGAAGCCTACAGGTTCCTTCTCAACGAGAAGCCCGATTTTCTCTGACCCCAAATCAAGCCAATAAGAGGTCTAGGCTCAGGGGAGAGCTGGTTAGTTCCCTAACCACTGAAGGTGTTAGGGCGCAAAGACAGACACGGAACGTGGCCGTGGAGCTGGGAAGGCGTGGTCCAAACTTCGGCCTGGAGATTTCCTCCCGCAAGCTTCCAGCCTCATAGCATTCGTGTTTCCAGGACCGCGGCAATTACAGACCGCAATTTGAGTCAGATGTGACACTCCACTTGCAGAATTAACTGAACCACGCTATCATTTTTGAAAGGGAAAAGTCGCCATTCCACGTGGGAGCGAAGACGGAGGCAGTGGCCAGGAGCCGTGAGCTCTCCTCTCAGCTTCGCCCCACACAGTGCCGTGCTGGACCCATCTGTGGCTTCCCTGTGCTGCACTTACTTTCCTCGTGAGCCTGCCTGAAAGCACTGCATAAACCGAAACGACACGGAAGCGAAATATTTGCGTGCCCCAGATTAGACCCAACCTTTTCCTGTGACATTAACTCACGATTCATCTTCAGGCTCATGTGGTCCCTGACCCCACCCCCAAAAGACTGTCAGTCAACCCAGTTTTAAATCTAGTCTTAATTGTTTTAATTTGTTTCAAAGGTAAACAAAACAAACAAAACAGCATGTTTTGTGTCCAGGCTGTGCAGTTGCCGGTCTCAACACAGACAGACAGTTTGGTCATTTACCAAAGCAGCTCCAGACCCCATGCAGGCAGGGACGGCGTCCCCACTCAGCAAGCCTCGGCTGGGGGCTTTGATGAAGAAACTGGCTTCCTTTCGGCGGGCGGGGGGCGTTGCTGAAAGTTAACTCGACACCTCTGAGAGTCTTCCCAGTAGTTCTATGATTCGATGCGAATGTGGGCCTGGGACGTACTGATGGCCAGACATTGAATTCTCACCAGGCCTGTGTCAAGAGCTGGGCATGTATTCTCCTTTCTCAGGGGGAGGGCCGCTGGGTGACAGAAGCAGGGATGGGATAGGCACCCTTCGTAAATGGACACAGCAGGGGCTCTGCAGCAGCAGTATCTCCGTACTCTTTAAGTGAGCGGAGTTTTGAGAGGTCTTCAGAAAAGAGAAACGGGCCTGGGAAGGGCCTTTGTGACCCCACGACACATGCAGAGTGAAAGCAAAACTGCTTCCCCGAACATCCACGTGGCGATGTTCCCTCTCTCCTCCTGGCCCATATGGAATAATCCCGCTCCCCGTGACGGCCGTGCAAATATCTGCAGGCAGCTGTTTAGGAAAGACGGCTTGTTAAGAAGGCAGATGGCCATCCCACAGGAAATCCGGGCTTTTAAAATGGATAACGGGATGATTGAACTTCCCATCCTCCCCCGAGGGCCTGCCACATCACCGGGAGGGTGCAGGGAAGGAACCCCGGGCCCCCAGGAGGGCAGGCCAACGTCAGCAGGAGCCCGAGGGCCTGCCACATCACCGGGAGGCTGCAGGGAAGGAACCCCGGGCCCGCACGAGGGCAGGCCAACGTCAGCAGGAGCCCACTGGGGTGGAACCAGTGGGTGCTGCCGGGTGCTTAATGACTGACTCACTCTTCAGGGAAAAGGCCTTAATTTGCTGCATCTGCCCATTTCTGTGGTGTAAGCTCTCTGGCCAAGGCAGATTTTAACACAGACTTTGGAAGAGACATGCACTGTTGGCTGCAGCAAGCCGGAACACCTGGACCTTTCCGAAGGCCAGGAAGGTGGACCAACCTCAGGTGAAGCAGTGGATCAGGGTCAAGGTGAGGGCTGCCAGGGCCTCAAGGTCTAGAGAGTAAAGGAGAGGGGCAGCCCGGGCAGCCTGGTCCAGCTGTGGAACTATTAACAGCCTCCAGGCCTGTAAGTGTCTGAGGTTTGCACCCTGGCTGGGTCAGAAACACACATGCAACCAAGAGTCTCTCCGATCAGCTCTCCCCGTGCAGGCTGAAGCCTGATTGATATTAGCACGTGTAAATCCAGCTGCTTCTGCAGGCCAGGTGATAAGGCACTAATTATCTCACGAAATCCTCATGACAATGCTTTGAGGTTCCCCAGTTTACAGACGAGGAAAACGGGGCACAGAGAGGCTAAGTACTTTGGCTAAGATACGTGATCATCTTGCAGAAAGCATTTCTGTTCCTTAACCCTCCTCCTTACAAGGGAGGGAAAGGAGTCAGTGTCCCGCCCTGAGGTTGGTTCACAAAGAGGAGACTGCAATTGGGGACAGTGGCATCAGATGCCCGAAGCGGAGGTCCAGCGAGCTGGAGGGTGACGTGCAGGATGGGGCAGAAGGCCAGGGGAGAGAGACGGGAGCGGCCCTGCAGCTGCTGAGGCCCCTTCTCCCTAGGACACACTCCCTCTTTCCCCATCCTTCCCTCCATCCCCACCGTCCCCAGATTCGCAGCTGTCCCACCTGGGGTGGAAGACAGGCTGCTGCTGTTGAGACCTGCAGGAGTGGAAAATCTGCTGGTTCCCATTAAAACAAAGCTCCTTGTTGACAAAAATAAAGAGAACCAAATCTCTGCCAGCATTTACTGTCTGCAAGTTGCTTTTATTCTCCCGCAAGGAGCTGGATCCCCGTGTTCCAAACTGGCACAGGCCCACCAGCTTCAAAGCGGGGAAAATTCCTCACTGGGCAGGGGCTTTGGCGGGGCGCCCTGGTGAATGGAAGTGCCTCCCCAGGGGGCAGCAGCCGGGAGATGCCCAGGCCCACAGTCTCATTAACGCTGCACAACATTCTGCTTCATGTTCCTTGGCGTGAGGCATGGGTTTTCCTAAGCCGAGAGGTGAGACGTGAACGCAGAGTGGAAGCCCATGGCACACTCAGGCTGCACAGACGGCACTTTCTGAGCTCAGGCAGGTGGGTGGGCACGTCTGAGACGCTGAGGATGGGTGGTCCGCTCACAGCACAGGTACCCCAGACAGCTGCACCCTGGAGCAGAAAGACTGCGGCAGCTACTGTGCAGAGGAGAGTGGGGTGTTGACAGGCGGGTGGACGCCACGTCACCATCTCACCCCTGGTGGGAACCCCGCCCGGCTCTTACAGCATTGAGCTTTAGGTCTGTAGATGGCAAAGTGGGAAAACCTACATTAAACAGCATGTTAGTGTCCTGCACAATATGCCACAAACGAGGGGACTTCAAACAACACAGATGTACTCTCCCATAGTTCTAGAGGCTCGAGGTATGAAATCCAGACGTCAGCAAGGCTGCTGCCCTCCAGAGGCCCCCCAGGGAGGCCTGCCTGCCTCCTCCAACTCCCACTGGCTCCAAGTTTTCCTTGGCTTGTGGCTGCGTTGCTCCAGTCTCTGCCTCCGTTTTCACACCAGCCCTTCTCTTCTCCTAGTGTCTCTGCTACGTGTCTCCTATGAGGACACTTGTCATTGGATTTAAGGCCCATCTGGATAACCCAGAATGATCTCATCTCAAGACCCTTAACTTATCTCCATCTGCAAAGACTCATTTTTTCAGTAGGGCCCCAGCCACAGTTTCCAGTTAGATGTGGACCTGTTGTTTTGGGGGCCACCCTTCAACCCACTCCACATGGTATTCAGTGGGATATGTCAGGGACACCGTATTCAGTAGGATATGTCAGGGACACGGTATTCAGTAGGATATGTCAGGGACACTGTATTCAGTAGGCTATGTCAGCGACACGGTATTCAGTAGGCTATGTCGGGGACACGGTATTCAGTAGGATATGTCAGGGACACTGTATTCAGTAGGCTATGTCGGGGACACGGTATTCAGTAGGATATGTCGGGGACACGGTATCCAGTAGGATATGTCAGGGACATAGAAGGCAGAGATACGTAAGAAATTTATCTTCCTAGGAATTTGCACAAGACTTGGAGCAAATAGCTCTCCCTCAAGGTTATTTAAGCAGAATGGATGCGAACAGCAACACGATTCTAATCAGCTATTGCTGTGCCTTCTGTTTGAACATCTATGGGACACACTGACCCTCTCCACACATTGTACTCGGAGACAAACACATGCACCACACTCATGTCAGTGGCCTCTGATTGGCTCTCAACCTCTGTCCATTCAGCACAACCCCATGTGGACACGTGTGGCTGGAGGAGGGCACACAGCCGAGTGACCGTCTCCACTGAAGCTCACGGTCACTCAAGTGAAGTAAGCACGGCCCCCCTTCCCTGGTCGTTCCCTGGAGGACCATGCCCTGCCTTTCCTTCCCTTCCTGTCCACCCCCACCCCTAGCCAAATAGAAGCAATCAGAAGAGAACGTCCATTCGCCCTCACCAGAAATTCACGCCTCATAGCTGCCTCGGCTGATGCTGACGTGGGTGAGCCACCCCTGTGCCCCTCGGATGGGAGCTGCACAGGCTCTTGCCGCTCACCCTGTACATCACCCCCAGGCCCATTCCCCTGCAGCTCCTCTGCGGATCCCTGCCCAGCTCACAATTCTGGCTGCAGAAGCCCCCGGGCCCCTGTGGCATGGTGGGATTGCTCCTGCAGCTCAGCTGGGGCACTTCGGTCTGGGAGTCGCTGCCCCAGTGTTTGAATGGCATCCCGGGAAGGGCCTACCCTGCATCCATGAGAATTCCCAGCCCTGCGCCTGGCAGGAAAATGGCTCATGGGTGTGACCCGCTCCCTGTCTGGACTGGGTGGGCAGCCTGCCTGCTCCCGCCTCTGAACCCATCCTCCTCTTCCAGGAGTCCAGCCCGGAGTGGCCGCAGCAGACATGTCGGCCTCCCTGGCTGGCCGTCTGTCTCCAGCCTGTCTGGGGCTGGCCCAGGCCTGGTGCCTTCTCCTTGGTCAGCCTCACTGGCCAGGCATGGGAGAGATGCCGAGGGCCAAGTCCCTGGCCCAGTCGCACAGGGGTCTTGGCACAGGTTGCCCGACCTGCCGCCTGGCATTTCCCGCCCCCAGCCCCTCCCCTGCTGGTGCTGTCCCAGCCCTTCCAGGTGCCCCATGCTGTGGGCCTGCCCACTCAGCCCTGAGCTCAGAAGGCTGTGTGGGTGAGTCCTGCAGCCACCACAGGAAGGAAGGAGCACAACCTCGAAGGCTGGAGACAGATCTCTTCCCTCAGCACCGGAGCCCAGAGTCTACAGCCAGGGCGTTGGCAGGGCTGCACTCCCAGAGGCTCCAGGGCAGCATCCTCTTGCCTTCTCCAGCTCTGGGGGCTCCAGGTGCTCCTTGGCTTGTGGCCGCCATGCTCCAGCCTCCGCCTCTGTCTTCACACAGCTCTTCTCCTGTTTGGTGTTTAATCTTCTCTGCCTCTCTCTTATAAGGACACTGGGGGTGGTGATTAGGGCCCACGTGGCAAACGCAGGAGGATAGCCTCATCCTACAGTCCTTAACCTAATCACAACTGCACAGACGCTTTTCTCAAATAAGATCACATCCCGGGGTTCGGGGCGTGGGTGTGGGCCTCTCTTCAGGAGCCACTGTTGGCCTGCCATGGCCGAGCTTCCCTGCCCACGCTCCTGTCCTGTGCCCCTGCCAGGCCCTGGGCATCTGATCAGCCCTGTTTTTGCTGGAAGGTGGAAGTGAAAGAGCCGGCACCGGGAGGAATGGGCTGGGAGGGGGTCCTGGCTCCTTCACCTGGGTGCTGTGGCCCTCAGTCTGCTTCTAGGGTTCCGAGCCTGAGTGTTCGCCTCCTGTGTGGACTCTTCCTCCGTCTCCTCCTCCTACTTCTCTGCGGCCCGAGAACCCTTCGGAGGCTCAGCTTGTGGACCAGGCTCAAAGATTTTGAGGGCGGAATACATATGGCTTCTGGGTTCGATTCCAGTTTGAGAGTCGTTTTAAATTCTATATCCCTTTTCACTTCCTCTTGTGGAAGAAAATCTAATCTGGGAGATATTTCCATTAAAAACATTGGTTTAATGCTAAAAATCAAAACAAATAAAACTAGAGCCTGCTGGAAAAAATAACAGCCCCAGACGGCGTGTGTCTCGCGTAAGCACAGAGCCACCGCACGCAGCCTCTGACCGAGCTCCCCGTGTGTCCTTGCCAGCTTTAACCCTCCTGTTGGGGACAGGTTTCTGCCCCCGACACCCAGCTGCACAGCAGGCACCATTTACCCCCCATTGCTCCAAACCATGGCTGTCTCCACCCTGCTGTCTTCTCAGCCTCCAAAGCTGGAGAGCACAGGAGGACATGGGGTACACAGGCCTATTTTATTGTGTCCTGGAATGTAGTGGGTTGTGATGGTTAATACTGGGTGTCAACTGGATGGGATTGAAGGATGCAAAGTACTGTTTCTGGATGTGTCTGCGAGGGTGCTGCCAAAGGAGATTCACATTTGAGTCGGTGGACAGGGAGAGGCCGACCCACCCTCAACCCAGGTGGGCAGCATCTTAGCTGCCAGCGTGACCAGAATAAAGCCGGGAGAAGAACAGGGAAGGACTAGACTGGCTGAGTCTTCCGGCCTCCATCTATCCCCTGTGCTGGATGCTTCCCGCCCTTGAATATTAGACTCCAGGTTCTTCAACTTTTGGACTCTTGGACTCACACCAGTGGTTTGCCAGGGGCTCTTGAGCCTTCGGCCACAGACTGAAGGCTGCACTGTCGGCTTCCCTACTTTTGAGGTTTTGGGACTCACGCTGGCTTCCCGGCTCCTCAGCTTGCAGATGGCCTATGGCGGGACTTCACCTTGCGATCGCATGAGTCAATTCTCCTTAATAAAAATCCCCTTCATATGTACAGTTACCCTATTAGTGCTGTCCCTCTAGAGAACTCTGACTAATACAGGGTTGAAAGGTGGCTCCCAAAATACACTCCCATGTCCTAGCCCCCAAACCCGTGAAGATGGCCTTATTTGGAAAAGGGTCCGTGTGGATGCAATCAGCTTAAGAACCTGAGATGAGGACATCCTCCTGGATTAGCCAGGCTGGCCTGGCCCTAAATACCATCCCCGGTGTCCTTGTAAGATGGAGGCAGAGGAGGTCAAAACAACAGCATGCCCTGAAGACAGGTGCTGTGAAATGAAGGCAGAGATTGGAGCCACGCTGAGGAAGGCCTGGAGCCTCCAGGACCAGAGCAGGCAGGAGGAGCCTCTGAGGCATGTGGCCCTGCAACATCTTGGTCTCAAGCCTCTGGCCTCCAGAACCGGGAGAGAAACATTTCTGCTGTTTTAAGCCTCCCTGTTTGTGGTATTTTCTTATGGCAGCTTCAGGACTCGGATGCAAGGACCGTAATGCAGATGGCGTGGCTCAAGGACTAGAAAGTTTAACAAGTGAAGCTTGGCTGTTTCAGTCCACAATCAGGGCATCCTTTTCCCACCTGAACACTGCCCTGAGAGGTGGAGGGTGTGCTTGCATGACATCAAATAGCCCCAGGCCTTGCCTGAGATGAGCAGCTGTGTATTCTCAGTGTCTGCCTGTGGGCCAGGGTGCATGTAAATGTGCATCCCACAGTGAAGCCCAAAAGTCAAGGGGAGCTCCCTGCACCCAGAGGACCCAGTTCAAACTGCAGAATGACTTCCCCAAAGCCACCTAATGCCCAAGGTCTTCAGTGTCTTGTCGGCTCCCACTACGTGGCCATGGTGAGGGGATGGATGAGACAGTGAATCCATGGAATCTCTTAGCACCCTGCTCAGGAAGGGGGTCCCCGGGGCCCCAAGGGTGGGGATTTTTGATGAGGCTTGATGTAAGTGGGCCAGGAAGTATGGTTAAGGTGTGTGTAACCAGCGGGCAGCCCTGCTTCTCCGAAGGAAGAACACGCCATCTGAATCTTATAGGTCACTCATGGGGGCTCTTGCCAGACCTGGGCAGATGCGCTGGTTTCCTACCTGAGACAAATCAGTCCCATCTCAACGCCTCAGTTTCTTTATCTCTGAAACGGGAAGTGTGGCCTTTGCCTCCCTCACAGGGGAGTTAGTGCCAAGGGCCAGGAGAATGGGGGGCGGGTGGTTGCCATGCGTGAGACCATGAGAAGGAAGTGATGGTATGGAAAACAATATCTGAGACAGGTTCCTGGATAGACTCTATCTTCTGCTCCCTGTGAGAGGCCCTACACAGGCTCGTGAGTGATGGGAGCCATGGTTCCCATGTGATATGGTTGGGCTCTGTGTCCCCACCCAAATCTCACCTTGAATTGTAATAATCCCCACACGTCAAGGGCGGGACCAGGTGGAGGTCATTGAACCGTGGTGTCGTTTTGATAATGAGTGAGTTCTCACGAAATCTGACGGTTTTGTAAAGGGCTTCCCTGCTTTTCCCGGGCCACATTCTCTCTCCTGCCACTCTGTGTGAAGTGGTACCTTCTGCCATGACTGTAAGTTTCCTGAGGCCTCCCCAGGCGTGCGGAACTGTGAGCCGATCAAACCTCTTTTCTTTATAAATTACCCAGTCTCGGGTATGTCTTCATAGCAGTGTGGGAACGGACTAATACACCACGTCTGGGAACAGGCAGGGCCGCAGTGCCTACCTCGCGGGGGAGCTGGAGGGGCTGCGTGGTGCCTGGCCGGAGGTGCATTCTGCAGCTGACGGTGTCCAAGGCAAAGACCTTCAAATGATGAGAGGCACAGCCTGGGCAGGGTCCTGGGCACCACTGCCCTTGCTGCCGGCGAGTCCTAGCTGACTCTTCCTCTACTGTGTCCTGGAAGGCATCCCACCCATCTCCCCTCTCACTGGAAACCATAGCTGCCTCTGACTCGGGCCCCACCTCTTGTGCCTCTAAGCGATCCTCAACACTGAAGTAAGAGAGCTTTCCAGGATGCAAGTGTGATATAGCCTTCTCCTCTTAAAACGCTCTAAGCATCCCCATTCTCCTTGGGAAGGATCCAAACTCCCTGTCTAGACTGGCTTGTCCTGTGCCAGCCGCCCTGCCCTCCTGCCTCCAGCCCCTCAGCCCCCAGGCTGCTTCCTCCCTCTTCCATCACAGCCCCCGTGGGGTGACCCTCTGTGGCTTCCTCTGGGCCTGGGCATGTGCATTCCCTCTGCAGGAGGGGGAAGAGTCCAGGATGGCATCAGTGAGGGGTGGCACCTCGCCCCAAGATGCCCCTCCTCCTCTTGTGTCCTTTTGGGACATGCTCCCACAAGCGCCCCTACTTCCTGAACCCCTGGGCCCCGAGCCTGGGCCCTGCTGACCTCTGTCTCAGGGAGAAGTGTCTAGGAGTACAGTGTTTATGTCAGGGTCCCTGGGAGCTGACTCTGAGGTTCCAGGTTTTCTGCCAACAAGGCCTGTGGGGGGCGGGGGCAGCGGGCGGGGGCAGCGGGCAGGGGCACAGGTGCATGCAGTTTCTGTGGAGGCCTCACGGAGCCCCCCGACCGCAGGACTCGGAAGCAGGGACCGCCTTTCTGAGTTGTCCCACATTCAGGAAAAGGGACAGGACCTTCTTTCTGACCCGTCCTTGGGTGTGGGCTGCCCTTGAGCAGGGAATGGGCCTAACCTCCAGTAAAAGGCAGTTTAGGCAAGGAACTCAGCTGTGGGCTGTCGGCAATCCATACTCTTGACAGAGGCCAGGGGAGTCAGGCCCCTGAGGGGGTCTGGGCCAACCCCCCTCCACAGTGTGGAGCACTGGCTCCTGACTTCTTGAGAAAGCCTTCAGCTAACAGGCATTTCTGCTGGTCCCACTGCCTTACGCTTGTGGCGTCCTGGAGCGTCGCTGGGGCGGTTGGTCATGGAAAGAGCTCTGTGCTCAGATGGGGTGGGGCTCGCTCCACTCCTACACCTCCGAGTTAAGTGGTTTCACCCTCTGAGGCTCAGTTTCCGCAGTCGATCACGAAGCTGCTGGAAGCAGGACGGATGGAGCCTTTTCGGAGCCTCTGCTCTGTGCCCGGCACAGTCTGTGTATCATCTCGGATAACCTCCACAGCGTCCTGTGCAGGGGTGCACTGCTGTCCTCTTTCCAGAGGAGAACCTGAGCCAGCGTCGGGAGGCTGCAGCCTCGGGCCCCTTGCTGAGGCAGACTCATATCCAGGACGCCGCTTGCTCCCGGCTCCGTGGTCCTGCCTGCCCTCACCTTCGTCGGATGGTGAGAAAGCTTCCATGAGATTCCTATGTGGGGAATCGTCGCAGACACCCTCCAATGCTGTTTCACCTGGGTGATCTTGTTGACTCCTGGGGAACAGCCCATTGACTGGGAAGCATCTCTTTCCACCTATGCAGATGTTTCTTTAAAAGATTTCCTAGCGGGGATCTTTCCAACTGATGTTTCTCTTGGGCTGCAAACTCAACCTTTATCTCTCACATATTCTCTTGGAGGATGGCATGCCAAGCCAGGCCCAGTTTGGAAACGTGCATTGGCACACTGTGGCCTGAATTAATTGCAAACTCACTCTATATATCTAAAGTTAGTTTGGTGTTCGTCATGGGCTCTCTGGCCTGGAAATTCCATTATTTTGCAGGGTTTACTTGGCACCTGATGGGATATCCAGGTCCAGTAAAACCAGGCCTTCGTGGACATGACATGGAAACAGTGCTGTGCTGCACAGCGGAGCGGGGCCAGTGAGATGGGAGGGCCAGGCACAGGCAAGGGACAGTCAGGCTGTTTCAGCCATCGATGTCACGGCTCCATCCCTTGGTGATTTATGCTGCTCTGTCCCTGGGCTTGAAGGAAGGGGAAGCCCCTCAGCTGTTGAGAGTCCTGCTTCCTGGCCCTCCATCAGACCATGATAAAGAACAGGAGCCGCCATGCTTGAGAAGCCGCCGTGATGAAAAGCGCCTCCAACCTCCAGTTGCATGTTTGATGTTTGATCAGACGCCAGGGCCAGCTGTGTCTGGTCCTGCTTGTGCGGCTTGATAAACTGGACTGTGGGTCCTGGCACCGTGGTGTCCCGGGATGGGAGCTCTGGAAAGAGAGCAGCTCCTTTGCTGGACTCTGGGTTGGGGAAGGCTGGGGGTTGGGGAGGAGGAAGAGGCTTCAGCTTCACAAAGTGGTGGAAGTTCAGGTGCGCGGGGAGGGCTTCAAGGGGAAACCATTGGAGTCAGCGGATTGCATTTTCAATGGAATCATGGGGCCTGGAGTTCACTGGACCACAGCCTGCCCGGGTTCTTCCCAGCTCACTCCTCTCACCCCCTCTCACACCCTCCCAACCACTCCCACCCCCTCTCACCCACTCCCACCCCCTCCCACCCACTCCCACCCCCTCCCACCCACTCCCACCCCCTCCCAACCACTCCCACCCCCTCTCACCCACTCTCACCCCCTCCCACCCACTCCCACCCCCTCTTGCCCACTCTCACCTCCTCCCACCCACTCCCACCCCCTCTCGCCCACTCTCACCCCCTCCTACTCCCTTTCACCCACATCTAGATGGAGCACAGGCTGCAGGCTTGGACTAGGGAGACTGAGGTCAGACCCACGGCTGCTTCTCTGGAAGCAGAGGGATCCACAGATGTGACCACACAGTATTCCAAGGCCTGTGCCCTCACATACTATGCTTGACTGTGTGCCCCCAGCCACACCTGCTTCTGTACCCACCTGCTCCAGTACACACCTGCCCTGTGCACCGCTGCTCCAATACACACCTACCCCCGTGCACCGCTG
>NW_020257586.1:0-22994 GCF_003255815.1 Theropithecus gelada
CCACCACTACTGCCACTGCCACCTCTACCACCATTGCCACTGCCACTGTCACCTCCACCACCACTGCCACCTCCACCAGCATTGCCACTGCCACCGCCACCTCCACCACCGTTGCCACTGCCACCTCTACCACCATTGCCACTGCCACCTCCACCACCATTGCCACTGCCACCTCCACCATTGCCACTGCCACCTCCACCACTATTGTCACTGCCACCTCCACCACCATTACCACTGCCACTGCCACCTCTACCACCATTGCCACTGCTACCTCCATCACCATTGCCACTGCCACTGCCACCTCCACCACCATTGCCACTGCCACTGCCACCTCCACCACCATTGGTAGCAGCCGTGACAGCTTTCCTAGGGCTGCTCTGCAAAAACAAACTCCTCCTGGGCTTAACCCTAAGCCCTTGGCAACCACCAATTATGGGGAACTTGACTGCTGCTTTGCTGGACCCAGACCAGGAAATCCAGATGGGAAGACGCAGGAGTGCACCAGCTCCTCATGCTCTATGGTGAGGGCTCTGTGAAACGGGTGCACATCAGGAAATGTTTGCTCTCCCTTCACCACCAAGGAGACTGGCCGATTTCCTCTCCTCCAAGCTTCTTCCGACGGAGAAAGAAAATTCCCAGAAAGACGTTTGGGGAAATGTTAGTGACAGCCTGGAGAAGAGGGGAACGTTTGCATGGGTGCGCCTTTGTGCCTGCCCGAGGTGCCGTCCATCAGTAATGCCAACTTGGGGAGGATGCCCATCAAGGTGGAGCAGGGGCACAGAGGTGTCACGTGCACCTCAACCCACAGAGGAAGGACACTCGGTACATCTGTCGGGGCAGCCCGAGGACAGGCGACAGATTCCCCCGCAGACATCTGCCTGCTAGAGGAACGTGCCATGATGCAGAGACCGGGGGGAGGCAAGGAGAAGCGAGGAAGGGAGGCAACTCTTTTTATAGCAAGTGAGCAAACAAACAAACAGTTTTGCCTTAAGAAGCCAAAAAGGAAAAAAGAAAAAGCAGGAGGATACATTTCTGCTGCCGCTGGGAGCACCGTAAGAGCCATCTTGGTTGGCCACAGGAAGAAGTGCAGGGTGCCAGGCACACTGAAGCCAGGGCCTTCCCTCCACAGCCCCGAGGACAGCTGAGAACAGGCCAGTCCAAGCCTCTCAGATGCCAGCAACATGCTGGCACAGGGCTGGCCCTGTTGTGAACGATTCCTCAGTCCCTGCAGAAGCTCAGTGAAGTCGGATGGTCACTAACCCGATTTTACAGGCGACAAGGGTGAGGCTTGGCCAGTTAGCAAGTGGGGAACCAGAAGGTGGCCCCAGCTCTGAGCCCCCACCTGCCACACTGCCACAGGGACCCGAGAGTCTCCCGTTGATGAGCTCAGCCTTCTGAAGGTGAGGTGGAAGTGAAGGACCGCAAACCCTAAGTTAAACCCTCTGGCTTCTCCCCACCTCCCTCGTGTCTTCCTCCTCTGGCCTTCAGACCCTTGAGCCGATGAAATGCACCATGACCTTGGCTTCCCGAGGCGGCCTCCCCTCACCCCAACACGGGAGCTGACATTGTGCATTCCATTCAGAGCTCCCTTTGTTCAGGCCACATAGAAACCGGAGCTGCTCGTCAGAGAAAAGCTCCATCCCATAATAAACAGCATGAACTATTTATAACCCTGAAAACATCTTTATTATTATTTTTCTTCCCTCCAGAAACAATCTCACACAATCCTGTTAAGTACACACCACGGAGGACTGGAGGGCCGCCGGCCGGGGCTGCTTCCCCTGGCCCTGCCCAGCGAACAGATGGCAGTGTGGGCGTTAGGTACCAGCCTCCTGGCAATCCGAACATCTGTTCCCGTTAGAAAATGCTAATTGCCATCAATCAGGACAGCACCTACCCACATTTACATGCAAGCACACATGCAAAAAAAAAAAAAAATACATCTAAATTTCTCCAAGTGCAACACTCCCTGCATGTTAACTAGCCTGAGCTTTGCCTCAGCCTCGGAGGAGCAGCCCTGCGGCCAGCTTCTGGTCTGGAGGGCTCCCGCCGGGGCCTGCCCTGGGCCCACAGCAAGGAGTGAGGTTAGGGAGTCACTCGGCAGGCAGCCATGCTTCAGCCCCCCGGTGGCCTCTCATCCGCCCAGCAGGGAGTAGGCGTGGGATCGTGGCCTGGGCAGTGTCGGCCGCCTGGACAGAATGCCTCCCTAGCCTGGGTGTTTCTCTCTATGCCTCCACAAAGCCGCTCCTCCTGCTCCATCTGTTCCCGATGTCTGCACCCGTTCCCCCTTCCGTGAGCAAAGCTTCTGGGCATCCCCATGGCCCCCAGGAACAACCCAGCTGGATCTCTCAGCCCAGAGGTCGTCTCCATATCCACATCCAAGGGCTGGCCCATGAGGCTCCCCCTGCCCAAAGTCCATGTGTGGAGACGCCTGGCAGCTCCAAGCCGAGGTCCCAGGCCCAGTCTCCTCTGGGTTGTGTTTTCTACCCCGTGGGACTGAGGACAAGACCTCTCCAGCATGTCAGGTGGGGCTGGGCCCCAGCGGCCTCCTCCCTCCTCTGGCGTGGAAGCCCTGGACTTGTGAGGCCCTGCACCCTCTCCTGGATTGCTCTCTGGTTGAACATCATGCAACCACAGGCCTCCGTGATCGGGAAGAGTCCTGGGGTCAGGGGCCGAGCACAGGCAGTGGAAAGGAAGCAAGGCTGCCCCAGACAGGTGGGTGACCCAGGAGGGAGAAGGGCAGCACCTGCAAGTGTTTGCCCCTTGGGGAGCCGAGGCAGAACCTCCCTCCTTCCTCGCCTGGCTTTCTGCAGAGCCCCTGCCCTCCCCAAGGAGCACAGGCCCAGGCTACTCCCTGGGACCTTGGGAGGGTCACCTGCAGCCCTTCTGGAGACCACAGGGACCAATAATGTGCCACAGTGACCTCAGGCCGTGTGTGCCATTGGAGGACCCTCTGCGTTTCCAGAAAGTGAGCTGGAAACATTGGCCTATTATATAATGAAAGTCCCCCCCCACACACACCCTCCCCAAGAGAAAGCGATTTTGCTAATTTTTCTCCCGGGCGGCAGGCGCCGTTGCCAGCCTTGGTTGCTATGGGGCCCAGTGACTGGTTTGAGTGGTAAACTCAGGGGATTGGAGGAGAGGTTTCCATGGGGAGCCACACAGTGCAGCCGGTGAGAGGCCACAGGTCCCCCAACCTGGGGCAGCCCACACGACCAGGTGTGAAGAGGGCCTTCTGGACCCAGCCCTGGCAGGGACCCCATAACATGCACGAGCCATCTCCATGACATCATAACAGGGTCTTGTAATGGGGACATCCATGTCTGTGAACCAGGTACAGGCTTCCTATGCGCACATGTATGACACATGCCATAGGCATACACTCTACATGTCTAGGTAAAGTGCAGAGCTGGCACTGCCACGGGCACGTGTTATGACCTCATTGAGATGGCTCAGGCTTGCGGTGGCATCACCTGCCAGGTCTGGGTCCAAGAGGCCCTCCTCACACCTGGCGGTGCGGGCTGCTGCAGATGGGGGGGTCCCAGGGCCTCTCACCAGCCACACTGTGCTGCTTCCCATGGAACCCTCTCCTCTGATTCTTGAGAGAGGCTGGTGTGTGGCTGAGGTCCCCAGAGTAGGGTGTCTTTCTCAGAGATTTGAGGGGATGAGTGGTAAATAAAGAAGTGAGTGGGGATGGGGGCAGAGAGGGGAGGAGGGGAGGAGGGAGGCAGGGTGGAAAAACTCAAAGAACCTTGCTTCCAAATTTCCTTTAAATGTGGACTTCTTTTAAGATGATCCCCCTTGGTGCCAGGTAAACTCATGTGGACATTGAGGACACGAGGCCACCTGATGTCCCGGGGGCATGTCCCAGCTGTGCACCTGTGGCCAGAACTCCTGGGTGCCCCCCTGCTCTGCCTGCCTGACAGAGAGGCTTATCCCCACCAGCAGCTCCGCTCCTGAGCTTCCTAACTGCAAAGGGTGGGGGGCAGCACCTGTTCCGTGGGGCTCAGGCCCTCAGGCTCCATGAGTGCCAGGGTCCCTGGAATGTGTGCACCACCTGCCTCCTGCCAGGATCCAGGAGTAGGCACCCCTCCTCCCCGAGCTGCACTTTCCCCGGGCTCACTATGGTCTTTGTTTGGAATCACAGTGTTTCTCTCTGCTATGGGCCTTTGAGTCCTCCCAAGAAGGGACCTTGAGCAAGGTCTCTGGGAAGTTGGCCTCCTCCTCGGCTTGCCCCCTCCCACCACGCCCTCTGACCTTCTGATTTCTCTGCGGCTCCTGAGCATGGCCTGTCTCCCTGCAAGGTGCCATGGATATGAGGACCCAGGATATGGTTCTTCTCCAACAGCTGAGTCAGATATCATGCCTCCTCCCTGCCTCTCACTTCCCACTTTGCAGATTTACTGCCTGCATTGTTTTGTTCCCTGAGCCCTAGGAGCTGAGAGAGGCTCTGGTTAACCAAGAAGGACTGTAGAGCCAGGAAACCCAATCTTGACCATTTGCCCTTCACACCCTGAACCCCACATGCTAAGACCAAAGGAGGATGAAGTTTCCAAAATCAACTTCACAATAATGATAGAAATTAATGAGTTCCACATAGATAGGCAGATAGACAGGGGATGACGCATGAATAAATGGATACCTGCATAGATGGATAATAGACAGATGAGTGGATGTATAGGCAGATGGGTATAGAGACATACAGATAGACAGGCAGGTAGACAGGTGATAGATGATGGACAGATGCATAGACAGATGATGGATGGATGGACAGGTAGGTAGACAGATACATAGATGGATGATTGAACAGACAGATAATAGATTAACAAATGGATGGACAGATGGATACACACATGGATGACAGATACATACACAGACATAGATAGATCGATAGAAGATGGGCAGGCAGGCAGATAGACAGGAGGATGGATGAATGAATACATAGATAGATAGATAGATAGATAGATAGATAGATAGATAGATAGATAGCAGATAGGCAGGCAGATAGACAGGAGGATGGATGGATGAATGGATGGATGGGTGGGTAGATAGATAGCAGATAGGCAGGCAGATAGACAGGAAGATGGATAGATAGATAGGAAGATAGATGGCAGATAGGCAGGCAGATAGGCAGGAGGATGGATGGATAGGTAGGTAGGTAGGTAGGTAGATAGATGATAGATTGATTGATAGATAGATAGATAGATAGCAGATAGGCAGGCAGGCAGACAGACAGGAGGATGGATGGATAGATTGGTTGATTAATAGAGAGAGAGAGAAAGAGATACAGATAGATAGAGATACAGATAGATATGGATATAGCTCCTCTATAGAGGAGAAAATGTACAAAAAAAGCCTATATTTTCCCCTATACCTCCTTTATGGGTCATTCAGAAAGGTTGGTCCGGGTCCTGACATCGAGTTGGCGGCAAAGGAGCCAAGGACTCAAACCAGTTGAATTCTCACTGGTCACGAGCTGTCTGACATGTATGCTGCATGGGCTCAAGTCCAGGTCTTGGGGCCCCTTGGCCACCTATGTGGTCCTGGGAATCCCCTCCAGGCACCAGGGACCAGACCTGACCTGAAACAGGGATGTGTGTAGAGAGGACTCCACTCCACATCAGGGCGCCTGGTCCTGCCTAATACTCCAGCCTGGACAACTGCCATGTGCCTACATTCTGCTGTCCCTGTCCCCTATCCTGCAGGTAAGCAGCTGACCACCTGCTCGCACCTCCCATCTCCCTATGGCACATGCCCCACCCCACCACCCTTTAGGTGCCACAATGAGCCTGTGGGACCAGACTCACTCCCTCCGCCCACAACTGCGCACAACTGGATATGTTGTGCAAAAAACAGTTTCGGCCTCCCTCATTCCACCAGGATGGGGTGATCTGAGCCAAAAGAGGGAAGGACCTCCAGTTAAATGTAATGGGGAGGGCAGCTTGTTCACGTGGAGTCAGGAGAACACGCATGAAGGAGAGTGCTCATGAGGAAGAGCACACATGGGGGAGAGCATGCACAGGCGAGAGCACGCACAGGGGAGAACGCGCACGAGGGAGAACATGCACGAGGAAGAACATGCACGAGGGAGAACACGCACAAGAGAGAGCGTGCATGGAGATGGAAGACCATCTCATCATCTCCAGCCGGTGGCTCCTCACCCTAAAACACATCTCTGGCAGGGTGCTCCAAGGAGTGACTAAGAGCCAGGGTGAGGGCCGTAAGCACGTGCAGGGCCTCCTGCAGACCACGGGCGCCTCAGAGGAGAGGCTGTCATGGGTCATCTTTATGTCATCCTTACATTTAGCTCCACACACACAGCCCCTGGTCCCGATACAGACCCAAAAGGGCCCTGCAAATGTTGGAGAAAGAACAGTTGTGTGCTTTAATTTCACCTGAACTCAGGAGATCACTACTTGAGACACCACCGCAGCCCCAGTGGCCCACATGTGTGTACCTGGGACGTCCTCCTGGCCCCAGTGGCCCACGTGTATGTACCTGGGACGTCCTCCTGGCCCCAGTGGCCAAAATACCATGTGTCCACCCTGCCAGACAGAGGGGAAAGAGTAAAGACTGTCAACAGCAAATCAGACAGGCTGGTGGGTGGGCTAGGGCTGGAGGGAGGGCTGTCTTCATTCAACAGCTCCCCCCGCCCCTGAGGCTACTGGCTCCCGGTGTGAAATGTTGCCACATTATAAGCAGAGTCTCATAAAATTTCAAAGGAAGGTGGCATTAAAATTCTTCTACTCCAAACCACCCCTCAGCACACACATGCATCTAAGGTTAGAATCCCTTCCCCAACATCCTACCACATGCTTCTCAAACTAAGGAACCCCCCTCAGCCCCCAAGGGTGTGCAGAGGTGAGATGAGGGTGGCTGGCCACACAGCCCACGCATGTGCCTCTTCTCACAGTATCCTTTCTAGCCAAAGTGTCTGGGGGAAGTATGACTGTTAGGTTACAGCCAGCACAAGCATATTGTGGATTCAATGTAAGATGTGCTTGAAGTTTTAAGAGAACAAATAAGACTTCAAAGAAATGTCATCCTTTCTCTGGACCCCTTCTAGTAACACACGCCCAGTCCCTCAGGGGCACAGGTTTAATATTTCCTCTCTTCTGGAGTCTTCCAGGGAAAATGTATACCTCCAGGGAAATGCTATGTGCCTCTCTGTCATCCAAGACAAGCCACTTAATCTCCCTTTGCCTGAGCACAGCCCACTGCATGCATGTTCTAGCTCTGTGATGCACCACCATGAAAAAAAATAACATAAAAGAACCAGCCCTTCCTTTCTATTCAGTGAAGGAGAAAAACTCAACCAAATTAACTGCTTCGTAGGTAGTCAAAATAAGGTTTCTGCTGGCCTCAGTGATAATGCTTGACATCCATACTGCAAAACGGAGGTGACTCCTGGGTCCCTGGCACCCCTCCTGCTGGAAGAGGCCAGGACACACGAAGGGTCTCTCATGGGAACCAGTCGTCATGGCTCTCAGCTCATGGAAAGTGGGGTACGTGACCAGCACTGGTCGGGGTGCGACGCTTGGGGTATTCACCGGGAAATGAGGGCAACGCATTTTTCAAAGAGCGTGCAGGGCTGGGCAAAATACTAAATAATTCAAAAACCATGATGACCTTGCCTTGGGAACTTTTGGAGCAACAGAATGGTTTAGAATAATGACCCATCCAATGACATTCTGGCTCACAGACAAGAAACAATATTCAAACGTCACCTCTGGTCACCCCGGCCTGAGGGACATTTGTTTTGGTGGCTGAGGCAGCCGCCGGTTACCCAGCACTGCAGGCACAGGCATGGGCTTTCTCAGCTACAAATGGCATGACATAAACAAGGAAGGCGCACACACACCTGTCACCTCTCCGTGGACTTCAGTGTTTAAAGGACAATCATCACCCAAAGTGCTTTTTATAACAAGAAAGGACTCTGTGAACGTTGCCAAGTGAGTAGCACTGCCTGCATGCCCGTGGCCAGGGTGTGTGCAGAGCCTGCGTGCATGCAGGCAGATTGGCTGGCCCAGCCCCATGCATCACTCCTGCATCACACCTCACACCTAGGGATCCCACCGTTCTCCAGGGTCAAGGGAGAACACTTCAAGAGAGGCGACTAAATCTCCACCAAGCACAGTATATCAAAGACGCCTCAGGAAAACCCTTTATGGAAACCTACTATGTGCAGCACTGTGGGAGAAACAGAGGAAGCTGCATCCTGCGCCCTTCAGGAACCCCAGAGAGCAAAGGGGACAGGCGACGAGAGACAGGACCAAAGAGGCAGCTCCATGCACAGATGACGACGGCCGCCCAGCTGCCCTCTGCAGACGTGCAGGACCAGAGGGCAGGAAGCTGGGGTGGAGGGTGGGCTCTGGCTCATGCCCACTTGGCCTCCATCCCAGAGAGCAGCTCCCCCAAACCTGGAATGATGAGTGTGCCTGACAGGACCCATCTGAGGTAAACCACAGTGGCCATGTTAGCTGGTGGCAGAGGGTTGGGAGTGGTAGTCCCTAAATTATTTTGAAATAATTTAAGAATCACAAGAAGTGGCAAAAATAGTACAGAAAATTCCCGTGCACCCTTCTATTACAGACTGAATCGTGCCCTCTCAAAATTCGTACGTTGAAGTGCTAACCCCCAGTATGTTAGATATGACCTCATTTGGAGATAGGACCCTTACCAGGCCATATGGGTGGGCCTCATCCACTCTGACCAGCGTCCTTCTAAGAAGAGAAGATTAGGACACAGACATGCACAGATCAAGGGGCGGCCATGCAAAGACACAGGGAGAAGACAACCATCTGCAAGCCAAAGGGAGGAGGTCTTCAAAGAAACCAATGCTGCCAATAGCTTGACCTTAGACTTCTGGCCTCCTGAATTTTGAGAAAATTAACCTCTGTTGTATGAGTCCCCGGGCTGAGGGGCTTCGTCATGGCAGCCCAAGCCGACCACACACCTCCCACATCTCATGACCACCCTCCATTCCCAAGCGAGGACACTGCCCTGGGTCCACTGGTCAGTGGCAGAGCTTATTCAAACACGGCAAGTTCTGTGATCTGACTTGTGTGGCCTCTATACCGGCGCTTCTCAAACTATCTGCGGTGAAGGACTCATTGGTTTATTTCCAATTCATTCTGGACCTACATTTTTGTTTCTTTGTTTTGTTTTTTTGAGACAGGGTCTCACTATGCTGCCCAGCTGATCTCAAACACCAGGGCTCAACCAATCCTCCCACCTCAGCCTCCTGAGTAGCTGAGATGACAAGCCCTATACTTTTGGTTTCCTGAAAACCTATAAAAAAGGAATCACTAGAAACATGGAATAAAGAAGGCATACAAAGTACAAAGCCCAGGTTTTTATGATTAGACTCATCAGACCTGAAATGACTCCTTCAAATGACTGTCAAAGTCTAAATGCTGACTTTCAGCTTCCGTACTGTTGCAGGGATCAGCAGCGGCAGCTCACCGGCTGGCACCCATCCACAGACCTCACTCTGAGTAGCTGGGATATGGGTCATGTGAGGTGTGTCCCGAGCCTATTGCTAGGGAGATGCTGTGGGTTCGAATTCTGTGTGGCCCTGGGCTGGTCATTTATCTGCAGTTCAGCTTCCTCACAGAGCCTGAGGTGGAACTGTCATGAGGATTCACGATGATTCATATAAATTTTGGGATGAGAACTTCGGGTAAGATAACCTGCTCACACGTGTCATTCGGGGACGTCAGCCTGATGGATTTCCAGGCCTTGCACACTGTTCCGGACACCCCAGGCCCACAGATGCCTCCCACATGGAGCTGTGTTACGAGTGTGTTATTTGATCTTTGTTGAACTTGGGCCTATCTTTGCTTGCTCTCAGGCCCTCCCATAATGTTGACATCCTGATAACTCCCGCTGGTGACTGCAGGTGGCCACACCCTGCAAGCTCCCTGCAATTCCAGCCATTACTCAGCAACGCTCAGCAATGCAAGGTCACTCAGAAACACCATCTGTCCAAGCTCCGTCTCCCCTCCCACCCCAAAGGAAAAAAGAAAAATTATTCTGTTCCGCCTCCATTTTTCTCCTCCTCCTCCTAAAAGCACACACACACTCACACACACACACACGCAGAACTAAAGTTAGGCTTGCCTTGACCTCTACTTCTAAATTAATTTTCCTTCCTCAGGCATTTGCTGACGCTCCTTTTCTGTTCTTTCCCCAACAGAACACAGATGTCTTTGAAAGCACCAAGCCTGCAAACACTTTGTGTATCCTTGCAAATCGGGTAAAAGAATAATTTTCTCCCAATCCATACAAATCCTCACGCGTCTATTCACCTTTGCTGTGGAATTCACTGACAACCCCCTCTGACGAATGTACGTGTCAACGCAGAAAAAAAAAAAATGAAGAAATTCCGGAATCACACCAAGGGGCCTCAGCCCCAGGTCCCATCTAAGAATAAGACCAGCAAGAACCACTTAGGCTCTGGATGCCGTTAACTCAGGTCCCTGGTGGCCCTTGATAATTTTGTTTCTAAAACGAATGGATTTCTACAGATCTGTGTGGAACCTTCTCATGTTTCTCCATCCAGAACATCTCCGTGATGATGCAGTCACAAATTCTGCACAGTTACTTCTGTGTGAGGGGTCTGTTTGGATCGTGTTTGCACACGTGTCAATACACCATCCTGGAACACGAGGACTAACCCTCCTTCCCCTCGACGGATGGCGACAATCATTTATTGACTCTCACTGAAGACATGGCCCCGATCGCTGGGGGACTCAGCATCTCAGAGGAGGGTGGGCTGTGCATGCAGAGGGAAAATAGGGAGCAAAATCTGTGCAGAAGGTCACCTCACTCACATTTGACTTTTGTACCCGTGAACTTCAGTGCAGCGTATACCTAGAATCTGTTTCCTGCCTCAATTTCCCCTCATTCCTTGGTGCCATTAGTTCCTTTTCTAAAAGTCCTCATGGGTTTCCCCCAGCCCTGGACTCTTACCTTCACCATCACCACCTGACTCAGTCCCTGCTGCACGCCCACTGGCCTGCCTCACCGCCAGAGCCTCACGCATCACTAACTTCAGCACCCGTGCCCACCCAAAAATGTGTCCAGAGGTCTCTTTTTCCCTCTGCTTCTCAGGCCTGGCTCCGACCTTTCCTTCCGATCCATTCCTTCCACATCTCAGGAGCTCCCTGGAGAGACCTCACGGGCTGCCCTCTCCTGGCCCAGCTCTACAACGCCTCCTTCTCCCACAGGCAGAGCAAGACTCCGGTTTCTCTCTCCTGTGACAAAAGTGTGCGCCCAAAACTTGCAGCACGAACTGTTTATTTTTAGGTTTAGATTTGGGGTCTGGCTTTTTAATTCTTAGTTTGTTCTCAAGTCCAATCGCAGCAGTGGGAGGTGGGAGGTAGGCGGGGGACAGAGAAGGATCTCAGCCCATCGCAGCAGGCACCTCCCTCTCCTCTAGGTCTGTGGACGGCCTTCTGACCTGGGGTCCTGGGGTTCTTCCGATGTCTACTCTTACAGCTCCAGTCATTCTGGCCTTGGTTTTACTGCTCAGCCTGTACACCTTCTTATCATTGTCTTAAAATCGGCCAAGGGATGGTTCTTTTCCAGAGCTTCTCAGTGTCTGGGTGAGATCAGGGCTGTGAGGGCCAGGGGACACCTCAGGATGAGTCGTGGGCTATAAAGTCATAGTGCCTGGGCTCATCTTCCTCCTTGGCAGCCTTGGAGGATACAGTGGGTGGAATCACGTCCCCTCAAAACATGTTCCATCCCTAAGCCCCAGGACCTGGGACTGTGGCCTTAGTTGGAAATAAGGTCTTTGCACATGTGATCAAGTTAAGAAGTGGGCCCTCATCTAATGATTGGTATCCTTAGAAGATGACGGAAATGAGAACACACACGTGCACACACATGCATGCACACATGTACGCACACACACAAATGCACACACACACAGGAATGTCACGCGCAGCAGACAGGCAGACAGGCATGGGGGTGGGGTTGCCTCGTGATGATGGAGGCAGAGACTGGACTGACGGTGCGTCTATAAGCCAAGGCCCACAGAGGATGGCCAGTGGCCCCTAGAGCCGGGAGAAAGGCCTCCGTATGCTGGGAAAGCTCCTCCCTGAGAAGCAACCCCACTGCCACCCTGATTTTGGATCCCAGCCTCCAGGACTTGGCGAAAACAAAGAGCTATTGTGTGAAGCCACCCAGTCTGTGGCGTTCTGTGATGGCAGTCACAGGACATCGACCCAGATGATCTGAATTTCCAGCCCCACTGGCCAGGTCGACTGTCCTGGGGGCTGCACCTGACACCCTGGGCTCTGGGGGCCAACGACACTCTAGGGGCCAAGCCCTGCTGGCTCCTCTCCTTGGATTATTTCCATCTGGGGAGCAGCGGCAGGGCCTCCCTTCCCACTCCAGCACTGGAACTACATCTGGAAGCTCTTCTCACCCTTAATTGTTCTTAATGCTTTAACACACGGAGTGACTAATGGGCTGTAATTGGGAGCGGTGTCCTGAGGAACTCGCCGACAGCACCCTCTGCGACCCGCCCAACCTCCTCCGCCGCTCACTCACAGAGCTCAAAAGTCACCAAGGAAAAATATTGGCCCGTTTTTCTATTTTTTTTTTTAAATGTCACACCAGTGCCAACAAGCAGTTTTATCCTTCAGCCAACAAATATAGGGCGAAGAAAAGGAGAGAGGCGAAGCCAGAAGCAGATGGGACAAAATAGCACAACTGCCACTGAGGTCTGTGACATCTGTCTGGAGACAAAGAGTTCTTGGAGGCAAACCCCACGCCAGTCAGTTCAGGGGGTGTGAAGGATTCCAGCCACACATTTCCCCTTGAAGAGGAAAGGAGAAGGGATAAGGCATCTCTGATGTCTTCTCATCTCCTCCCCGACCCCTGTGAGGGGTAAGTGCCGACTGCCAAGTCACCAGGACTGCAGAGAAGGAACCAGATGATAGAAGGGATAGACAGAGGCAGAGTGGCAGAATTAGGGGCCCTGGAAGAGAACCTACAGAAAAACCTGAAGTGCACACAATTCCTCAGCGGGGTGGACGGACAGAGAGAGACAGACAGACAGAGAAGGAGGAAGAGGAGAAGGCATGAGAAAGGAAAGAAGTAGGGGGAGAGAAGAAAGAAGGAAGAGGAGAGAGAGAAAAAGGAGACAGAAGAAGAAGAAGAAGAAAAGGAGGAGGAGGAAGGCCGGGCACAGTGGCTCACTCTGTAACCCCAGCACTTTGGGAGACCAAGGTGGGTGGATCACTTGAGCTCAGGAGTTTGAGACCAGAATGGCCAACAGGGTGAAACCCCGTCTCTACTAAAAATACAAAAATTAGCCAGGCGTGATGGCGTGTATCTGTAATCCCAGTTACTCAGGAGGCTGAGGCAGGAGAATCTCTTGAACCCGGGAGGTAGAGGTTGCAGTGAGCTGAGACTGTGCCACTGCACCCCAGCCTGGGTGATAGAGCAAGGCTCCATCTCAAAAAAATAAATAAAGATCAATTTAAAAACAGAGGGTGCAGTGGCTCACACCTGTAATCCCAGCACTTTGAGAGGCTGAGTCAGGCAGATCATAAGGTCAGGAGATTGAGACCATCCTGGCTAACACAGTGAAACACCGTCTCTACTAAAAATACAAAACATTAGCCGGACATGGTGGTAGGCGCCTGTAGTCCCAGCTACTCAGGAGGCTGAGGCAGGAGAATGGCGTGAACCCGGGAGGCGGAGCTTGCAGTGAGTGAAGATCGCGCCATTGCACTCCAGCCTGGGCAACAGAGAGAGACTCCGTCTCAAAAAAAAAAAAAAAAAAAAAAAAAGAGGAAAAGAGGAGGAGGAGGAAGAAAGGGAGAAACAGAAGCAATGGAGTGGGGCCCCAGGTCCTTGTCTTGCATCCTCTTTCTCACAGGGACATCCTCAGAGCTTGTTCCGAGAACAAGCAAGCAAAGGGGCAGGGTGGCAGAATTAGGCAGGATCAGAATGAGGGACTGAAGTGGCTGAGCTTGGCACCCTTCCTAAATATTTTCCAAATACATTTATCAACAGAAAAGGAGTCACGGAAGATTTTAGGACCCATGTCTCCAAAGACTGGCTCAAACTAAAGTCTTCTCATTAAAATATTGGATCCAAGAAGGAAATAAGATGCCCCAGCAGGAAGGAGAGACCCCAGCAACATCCTTCGGCTGGGCATCGCCTGTTCCACCCAGGAGCACGTAGGACAAGCTCCTGCGGCAGGAATGCATTCGCTGCAAGCCTGGGAGCAACGTCCCATCCACTTCTGGTGTAACTAGATGAAGCCATGATCTCCCTCTTCCTGCCGCCAGGCAACGCTCAGGCTTGTGCTCCAGAAAGCCCCGCGCACGTTCCCACAGCTGATGCGGGCAGCCCGTGTCTCGGCTTGGCCCTCGAGGGTGCCATGCTCCCCTGTGATGGATTCCAGTTTAACAGCTTTTAAAAACAAGCAGACAAGAGACGGGCGTGATGGATGAGTGCAGGAAGCACGCTCATTCGGAGATGATTTATGGGAAGTCACGTGTTGCCACTCATGGGTGCATCCCCGAGGGTGGGGGACGGGGTGGATGGATGAGTTTGGATAGTGTAAGCTGCACTACCACGGCAGGCTCACTCTCAGCCCCTCGGCGTGCACGGCAGCCCTGGCTCCCGTCTGACCATGGCAGGCTCACTCAACCCCATGGGGTGCGCCGCAGCCTCCGTTCCCGTCTCATGCTGTCTGCATCAGGGCAGAAGACTTTGTTTATCTCTCAGCTCCAGAACAAAGGCGCACCCGTCCCCAAAAACATCGGGAGAAGAGACAACTGACCACACTCCTTGGCTCCTCTGAGTGACCCCAACAATGGACAGTAACGTGGTTTAGGAAAATTCCTATTACCCCATGAGAGTGGCGAAGGGGAGGGGAAAGGAAGGGAAGGGTCAGGGTTGGAGGAGCAGATGACCGTCCTCTGGAGCTTTTGCTCAGGTCCATCTCTTCCCTGTGGACCTGAAAGACCCATCTGCCCCAGGCCTCAGCCACTGCATGTAACAGACAAATCTCGTTTTGCAGCAGATTAATTTCCATCCATGTTTTTAATAAGGACTTAGAATTTACTATACGGTAAAACCCAAACTGAATCCATATTTAAAGGGATGAGCTTTAAAATGGGATCTAATTGACGGGACCCTTTCCAAGGCAGAGGAAATGAACCGGGGCTGAGGCAATGTCCTAGGCAGAAACGGCTTCCTCCCCACACTCTCCTTTGAAGCAAGGACTCGCCTGCAGTGATGGGGAGTCCCGCTCAAAGGCCTCCTTGCCAAGGCCATTCCTGAATCAGAAAGGCCAGCCCGCCTCACTGGGGCAAAAGCTCCTGTAGGGTTTTCCCTGCCCGGGTTTCTCCATCACTAATTTCCAAGTCCCTCTTAGGAAGCCCCTTCCTCTAGTCACATTCCTTTGGGCCATCGATGGCATCCACATGCCAGAGCTCTGGTAGCCCGAAGGTGGTTTTGGCAGCCCCTTCTCTGAAGCCCAGGTCCAGGCCGCAGGGATAACCCAGGAGCACGCGGGGCGGGAGGGTGTCTGCAGGCACACCCGACCTCAGATACGTGTCCCTGGCCCTCTTCCTTCAGACACCCACCACCCACCCTCCTGACGGTGAATAAAAGACAGGCAGAGAGTCAAAGCCACACACAGGCCTCAGACCGCATTGCTCCTTGCTCAGAGGGGCTTCCTTCTCTCCCCTTGACCTCGCCCTTCCGGAAAAGGAAGACTCTGAAATGCAGATTCCTCACTTCACAATTCAGAGCACACCTTTGGAATCAACAAGGGGCTGGACAGTGAACACACCGAGGGAAGCAGCTCAGGTCCAACAGAGCTTGTGGGGTGACCCCACCAGCCCCTGGACTTCCCAGACCCTCCCTCGGGGGTGGGCTGGTCTTGTGCTTTCACTGTTGATGACCCCAAGAATTTACCTATTTGGGGGACACAGGTTCTCAGACCCACAGAAAGGTGAGGCTGGGCCCTGCAACCTCCTTGTTGGAGGCAGCAGGAAGTAGCATTTTCAGAGGAGCACGGGAGATGGTGCTACTGTCATGGCCTGCAGGATGTCTGTACATCGGGGCTCTCCCCTAGGGACAGAGCTGCAAGCATCTTCTTGGAACTAGGCCTCTGAGGTTCCAGAGACAGAGCATGATGTCAGGGCGTCGCTCGTCCTGCGCTGAGGCCAGCCCCAAACCTCGTGTCCAATATACATTTTCTCAGACAGCCTGCAAGCACGGTGATCTTGGCACAGAGTGACCTGACCAGGAGCCGTGGCTGATGGCACAGCAGCGTTGCCTTCACCACGACACTGCCGCGAGCCCCAGGGCAGAAGGAGCCAGGACGAGGAGTGGGATTCCTGCCCTCTAAACAGTCACATTGCTGCTTCTCTGTCCTGGTACCGGCTGGAGTGTGTGGCCTTCCCATCTGGGCTCCCCGAGGGGTCCGTGATGGTCTACGGAATGGAGTGACAGCCGTTTCAGCAGAGGAGGGGAATTGTTTAAGGGCTTATCTCAGACATGGGCCCAGATCCACCACTCTTCTCCTGGGTCCATGGCAGAGCTAGTGCTCCTGGGGATAGAGTGGGACAGTGGGCTCCTCGGCTGTCCCCTGCTTCCACTCTGTCCCCCTCACAGAAGGCGGTGGCATCTTCATACATCCCAAATCAGGCCATTTAATCCCTCACTCAGAACCCTGCAGTGGCTCCCACCACCCTTAAGACAACATCCAAAATCCTCAGCCCCAACCCAAAGGCCTCTGCATCCAGTCCTGGACCCTCTTCGTCATCTCCTTCCCCTACCTGCACAGTCCCCAGACCCCGGGACGCCAGCCCTTCCTGCTACTTCTCCAGCATGCCCGCATGTCGCTGCCTCAGCGCCTTGGACTGGCCATTCCCTCTGTCTGGAACGCTCTCCCCTCAGACATCCTGGGGTCCTCCCTCCCTTCCTTCTGTCTCGGCTCACAATATCAGCACCCGGGGCCTGCCCTTCTGTCCTGTGCAAGCCACAGCCCCCACCGTTCGCCTTGGTCTTAGCATGCTGCATTTATCCTCACAGCATTATGTGCGCCTAACATACATTTATTCTCCATGTCCCTGCTAAATATAAACACCATGAGGGCCAGAACTTGACCTTGTCTCCACTGCGTCTCCAGCACCCCAAACAGGGCTCAGCACATCGGGGGCTCGAGGCTGTGGAATGAATAATGCAGGACAGTCTGGATCGATGAGCTACGGCAAGAAGACCCCAGGGAGCCCTGGAGCAGAGAAAAGCACCCATGGCCTTCACCAGAGAGAAGCAAGCAGCACATGCCTGGAGATGCACCTAGATTGTGTGTGGAGATTTCCGATTCTGCGGGCTCTGGAAAGGGCATCTTTTGATGGGTATTGGAGAGACCAGCCTGTGTCTGGGCCTCTGATCTCTTTGCCTAGGGTTCTTGGTATCATCTGCTCAGCCCAGAAAGGGTCGTCATGCAAGCCTGCCTGCAGGCTTCAGGGCTCTAGTCCTCCCTGCATGGGGGTCAATGACCCACAGCTTTGCCCTGTCTATCAGCAGGGAATGGGGCTGCACTGAACCTCACGGGGGCTTAAAGAATTCACCTGGTGTCTGTCCCTCGTTCCTGGGAGGTGATCTCTAAAACCTCTGGAGTTTCCAAGGGATAGGAGTGTCTTCTGTTAGTCATAACAAGCCACTCCTGCCCACACCTGACCATGTGCTGACCTGCAACTCATAAGGACCCTTAGGAGGCTTCCAGCGTGAGGCTGGCCGTGCACGTGATGAGAGGCTTGGAAATTTCACTCCCCACCTCAGGGGAGCAGAGAGGGCTGGAGACAGCTCAGCCACGTGACTCGGGGAGCTTTCGGGTGGTGAACTTGTGAGTGAACCAGCAGGGTGGTGCATCCTAGCTCCACGGCGAGTGGGTGTGGATGCTCCGTATCCAGGACACTGCCCGACCTCAACCTATGTGTGTCACACGACTGTCATACAACTGTCATTTTTAGTGTAGTGCCTTTTTGTTGTTGTTCTGTGAATTGTAGCAAATTATCAAAACTGAGGGGTCCTGGGAACCTCTGAATTTGCCACTGGTCACAAGTGCAGGTGGCCTTGGCAGGTTGCATTCGAAGTGAGAGCCGTCTTACAAAGCGCTTTGCCCGAACCCTGTGGAGTCGGACGCTGACTCTGGCAGTTAGTGTCAGAGCTGAACGGGGGGCGGTGGGAACAGAGGCATCATGCCATCCCCTCTAGAGCCGCACGAAGGCTTCAGGGCCCTCCCTGAGCTGCAGGGCAATCTGGGCAGCAGAACATGAACCGTGCAGGGGAAGGTCAGGCCCTGACCTTGGATTCTATGGCATCTCTGCTGACACCAGACAGTGGACCCCACACCCCACCCACCCTCCTTCCAGGACTAACTGCCCCGAAGCCAGGCTGATGGGCTTCAGGGTACAAAAAGCGGTCACTCCTTAAAAATTCTACCCCATACCTTCCTGGGCATCCGTCGACGCCCCCCTCCTACTCCACAAAGACACCATGACCTGAAAACTAGAGACCAGCACAGAACATCCCTACCCCGCAACCCTTTCTGTAAAATAAAATCGCCGCATTAAAACGTATTTCCTCCACAAATGCAAACTCTGGGGATGGGCGTGGTGGGACCGCCTTACCTGGTAGTGGGGGGTGAGATCTGCTTTGCTGTGGGGGGAGGCCCCAGTGGGGCTCCTTCTGGACCGTCCTTGGCAAGGAGGGGGCTGCTGGGGAGGAGCAGCGACTGCAGGAAGATTGTTAGCGTCTCAGAGACAGAATTTCAACCTGCAGGGGGAAAAAAGCAAGTAAAAAAAATGCCTTTGAAGGAAACATCTTCCTTTTGATCTAAAACAAACATTTGGTGCTAATAAACAAGGGGGGGCAGCTTCAAAGCCAACCATTTGCCACCAGGGATTGGCACCCTCCAAAGGGCACTTCACTTTTTATGCCCCAGGGGAGTAAAAGGAAACTTGCAGAAAACACATCATTAGGACCCTATTGCCGAACAACCAACGGTGCAGTCCATCCCAGGGTCCGCCCCTCTCCCAGCCCACTTGCAATGGTCCTCCACCCCCAGCAACTCTTCCACCCCACCACGCTGGCCCCTCCCCATCGCCTCTCCCACCGCCGCCTGCTCTCGCTTCCTCCCCCATCCAGCCTAGATTCCAGGACCCACCACTGTCTGTACTCCCCCAGCTACTTTGTCCCTCTCTTTTAAAAATATTCATCCGATGATGTCACTGTCCTGATCTGGTGACACAGCCTTCCACTGGTGTCCTGTATCATTTGGAAGAAACACTTAAAGTTGTTTCAGCGGCCTGCAAGCCAGGTGAGTCGGGCTTCTATGATTTGAGGACTTCCTAAGATCAGATGCAAGGTCTCACAAGGCGGCTGTGCGCTCGTAGACAGCTTCATGGCCAACCCTCCTTGGCCTCTGGGGCTCTCGGCAGTCTGGCCCCTTCTCCTAGCACACTCCCTCTCTCCCCTGCAGCCCCATTGGCTTCCTGGCTGTCCCTCCACGCAGGCGCATGCCTCCCGGACCCCACCCCGCACCACACCTTTGCACGTCTACTGCATGGAATGCTCTTCCCTGCACATTTGCAGGGCTCCTTCCCTCCCTCCCTCCCTGTCTGCCTCCCTCCATTCCTCCCTGCCTCCCTGCGTACCTGCCTCAGAACTGTGCACATATGGCACCTTTCTGAGGCCATCCAGGAACAGAACACCCCATCAAAATAACCAGCATTCCTCTGGCATTTCCTTCTCCTTTCCCCATGAATTTCCCCCCCGGGACTTAGCACTTCTGGCTTCATGTGGATGTGCTGGGATCCCGCCATCCCGCCTTGCCTCCGCTGGAATGCAGGCTCCCTGAGGGCAGGCATATTCACATCTGCTGGATTTAGTGCTGAATCCCCAACACCCAGGATGTGCCTGGCACACAGCTGGGGCTCGCTCCATATTTTTCTGAGTGAATAAGTAAATGAATGAAGAATGAACCCACAAAAGTTACTCCCCCATTAATACTTCTGGGTGTATTTAGAATCATATCCCACTATCACACCGGAGAGCAGGAATTCCCGGGAAACGGAGGGGGCTGGAGGATTCTGTTTGTTTAGTTGGTAGGGGCTGGCATGGGGTAGACCTGAGCCTGGAAAGTCTTGTTTGCTTAATTTACTCCAACCCAAACAGGGTATGTGTGCCGTCAGCCAGACAGGACACAAAAACGATCTAGGAGATCCACTCTGACCAACCCGAGAGACTGTCTTTGGGATAGAGTCATGAGATCGGGGTGGCCAGGGAGTGGCTGAGCTGTGTGATTCCCTGAATCGCCTCCACCACTGGCAGCACCCAGAAATTTCACAACGGGGTTTTAAACAACGACGACAACAACAATAATACGTTAACCAATCTGTTTCTTTTCCTAAAATCCAGTCACTGAACGGAGTACAAACCCCACACTGAAGAGCAGAACCAGCATCCCAGAGAGCTCAGCAGCCCTGGAGCAACGCCTGGGGAACATCTGCCCTTTCAGGGACCATCGGTGCTGAGCCCAGTGCCCAGTGCTGGGCGTGGGAGCCACTTTTCAATGGCAAAAGTAAGTAATATGAACAGTTCCATGGATGAAATGCAGCCAGGGAGGTGGCTGGGAGAGGGCCTGGGGGCAGGGGACCTGAGCAGAGGTAGAGGACTCAGGTGGAGGTAGAAGGCAGCCCAGGTTGGGCAGGAAGGGGCCCCAGGAAGGGGCCTGGCCTGGTGGGGAGAGAAAGCAGGCGGCAGGCTTCTCTGCGACCTAAGTGCTTGATTCTCAGCAGGAGAAGAAAAGGCAAGAGCTAGAACTCACACTGCACCAGGCCCTGGGCAGGGAGGTCTGTGGAGGACTGAAGATCTGTGCCAAGCCTCCTCTGAGCCTGGTGTCCTCACCCCCACAGCCCCAGCTTCCAGCTGCCCCAGTGACCGGAGAAGCAGAAGCATCTGAAAGCCCTCAAGTCTCCCCTGGTCCTGTCGGGGCTTTCAGGGAGACCACAGGATACCCTTCTGGTCCTGGAGGCGATTCCCAAGCATTTGCTTCAACTCTCAACGTCACCTCCTCCCCAGACAGGGCTCCCAGAGCCAGGATGGAGGCAGGTGGTCCAGGGAGACTCCTGCCCTGCTGCTCTCTCCCACCACCCCCAAAGCACAAGCAGCCCAGGGCCTGGGTGGGAGGAGAGCCTGGGGAGAGGTGGGCTGTCTGCCGGGGCTGCCACCCTTCCTGACTCATCAGTTCTCTTGCCTTTGAGGTGGATGGAGCTGCCCTCCCCAGAGCAGCCCTGGCAGGGGAGGCGCCCACAGGAAGGAATGGAAACAGAGTCCATCCCTGGGGATCCCCAGTCATCCCCCGAGGCCACATGGACACCGATGCTGCCCAGCCTGGCAGCCAGTCCAGGGCCAGGGCACCTAACCGCCTGAAGGAGATGGGGAGGAATTAGAGGGAGCAAAGACAGGGTAGGGAGATGTGATGAAGGAACCCAACAGAAGCTCCAACCCCACTGCTCCCCTCCCCAGCACAGAGATCTTTACATGTCATGCCTGAAACTCAGGCCACCTTCTCTGGGTGCAAATGTCTTCACATCCCCCCAGAGGCCGAGCTGAAGGCGGTGCTCCCGGCGCCCCCACACCTCTCCTCCGCACCTTGTAAGCCAAGCTGACAGGAGGTTATTTCATTTTAACGGGTCGTGCCCAGCCCCGCCTGCAGCCGCCGGCTTAGAGGATGGAGACACGAGCGATCCACAGGCTGCCAAGTCCAGAGCGCGGGGACCCACCCCAGCGCAGCCACCCCTGCCTGGGCCCGAGCCTCGTTGGCGTTGGTAGGCGAGTCCTGTGCGTCCTGCATCCCTCCCCTGCCGCCAGCTGGGCGAAGGTGCTGCGTCCCGGCCCCACCGATAGGCCCAGCCTGGTTTTGTTTTCCTCAGCCCGAGCTGAGTGGGAGATAACAGCTTGTCCCTGATTGTAATGGCATGTTTTTCCCCACTGCGCAGTGGGAGACACCAACCATCACCCATAGCACAGACCACAGGCCTATGGCCCCCTCCACGTGCACCCCTATGCCGCACGCCCGACCCCTTGGTGCTGCGGGGTTTAGGGGACCTCAGGGCTCACCCCAGGCTCGTGGCTGGCAGAAGGAGTGGAACCGCAGTGGGAGGCAAAAGGCCCAGTGACCAAGTCCCCTCGAAGGCTCTCAAGGCCCAGCAGGGGTGGGAGCAGAGTGGGGGCCTGGGCTGGGCTGCAGGTGGCTTCTCAGGGCGAGCCCACGCAGTGGCAGGGACCACGGTGGGCGGGGCCTGGTCGAGGCCACAGCCTGCCATTCCCCCACTTGTTGGGGACAAAAGCGTCCAGTCTGTCACAGGAGCGAGCTGTGTCCTCCTCATTCTCTGAGCCGTATTTATGGCCCCTCACCATGTGCTGAGTGCAATGCTCAGAGCACAGCAGAGCACGCAGGGACACTCAGAGCACAGCAGAGCACACAGGGAGCACTCAGCACACAGGGAGCACTCCGCACAGCAGAGCACACAGGGACACCCCACTGTTGACCTTCACAGGGAAAAGCCTGTGAGGCCTCCTCACCTCCCCCTCTTCTGGGAGGTCAGGTGGGGAATTCTGAGCCCCATCCTGTCCCCTACACACATACACACACACCTGCACACATGCTCACATATGCACATGGGCACAGACGGGCCATCCTGGACCCTACCCTCCACCCGCTTCCTCAGAATCTAATCCTCTTGCTTTAATGACAGAGCCCCCAAATAATATAGGGGTCCAGGGAGAGGCTTAAGCATCCCCGGAAGGCTGGCCATGGGTGGCAGGGCCCCCAGAAGAGCTGGGAAGCGTGAGGAGTGTCCTACAAAGGGTAAGGGCTGTGCCCTGGGGCTTGGAGGGGGGGCCTCAGTCTCAGAGAAGGATTTTAAAGACCCCTGTGCCCC
>NW_020257587.1:0-32218 GCF_003255815.1 Theropithecus gelada
CACGGTCTGAACTGCCTGGTGACCCCCGGCCACACGGTCTGAACTGCATGGTGATCCCCGGCCACACGGTCTGAACTGCATGGTGATCCCCGGCCATACGGTCTGAACTGCACTGCAGCATTGCAATGGCTCAGCACAGGGGCCTCCACTGGTAGAAGAAAGAATCCCCCAAGAGACCTCCTGCTGTAGCCAAGGAGGAGCTAAGGAACCCTGGACCAGGGATATGGAAAAGTCAGTTGCCTGGAAAGAGGAAACTTTGGAGTACAAAAAGAGAAGTTAAAAGAGAAAGAGAGAAGGCAGCCTACAGCCCCACCGCCTTATTTTGAAGGCTCAGGCCTGCGGTTCTTATGGGTTGAGTTGTGTTTCTTCCGCAGAGGACAGGTTGGAGTCCTCACCTCCAGCACTTCATGATGTGAAGGGTCTTTTTGTTTTGTTGTGTTGTGTTTGTTTTTGGAGATAGGGTTAAACAAGTTAAAATGAGATCATTAGTGAACTCTAATCGACTATGACTGGTGTCCTTGTAAGAAGGGGAAATTGGCCAGGTGTGGTGGCTCACACCTGTAATCCCCAGCACTTTGGGAGGCCGAGGCAGGCGGATCACTCGAGGGCAGGAGTTTGAGACCAGCCTGGCCAATATGGTGAAACACCCTCTTTACTAAAAATACAAAAATTAGCTGGACGTGGTGGTGGGCACCTGTAATCCCAGCTACTCAAGATGCTGAGGGAGAATCACTTGAACCCGGGAGGCAGAGGTTGCAGTGAGCCCAGATTGTGCCATTGCACTCCAGCCTGGGTGACAAGAGTGAAACTTCATATGAAAAAAAAGGGGGGGAAGCAGGGGGCAATTTGCACACAGAGACATGTCCACAGGAGAACACCACGTGCAGATTGGAGTGATGTTGCCACACACCAAGGAACTAGAGCCAAGGAACAGAGGCCTGGATCCCTCCTGAGCACCTTCCGAGCGTGGCCCCGCTGGGACCTTGAGTGTGGACTTCCTGTCTCTAGAACTGTGAGACAGTAAATGTCTGTTGTTCTAAGCCACTCAGTCTGTGGTACTTTGTTATTGCAGCCCTGGGCAGCTCATGCAGCAACTCTCTCCCCTTATATTGCTTTTGAGGCGATGACAGCATTGTGTCGTTGGAACTCCTGCTCCTCCCACGGCACCCGGCTCTTCGAAGAACCACCTGGCCATCCACAAAGGATGGCTGACATCTCCTCAGCTTCCTGGGGAAGATGGCAAGGCAGGTTCACACAGAGAACCCCATCAGGCATCCTAAAAGGACACTCGTGAAATGTCACAGCCCATGAGGATGGGTTAGTGTCTAGACCCTGTGTCATCAGGGGTGGTGGCAGCACAGGACTGATAGTTTGCAGCCAGCAGAGATGATGCCCCTGGTCAGAAAAGAGCAATTCTCTGCTCACCTCAAGGGGACAAGGGATGAGGTGGGAACGGGGAGGCTGCCACACTTGCTTTAAGTGAAAGGATAACACCCGGGCTCCAGAGCGCCCCGTCCTAAAACGACCACAGCTGATTGAGACAGCCGAGGACTGGGCTGGAGGTTATGCATCTTCGCATGTTTTACTTCATTCTGTGGGAGCAACTTTTGGAGAATAGGAGCAGATCTTGGGGGAATCAGGGGAAGGTAACTCTGGGGGAATGTTCAGGGGAATTTAGAAGAAAGATAACGCAGATGCAGAAGTCATTGCAGCCCGCCCCTTGAACTCGTCTCAGGAAGGGGTGCACTGGAGGAGTTGAAGAAGGTGCTGCACTTGAGCCTGAGTCTGGGTACAGCAAGCTCCGCAGAGGCAGCAACCGCGTCCTTGAATGGCTGGGATTGCTGGGGCTACTGCTGCCTAAGCACGTCGGAAATGGGGGTGCAGCAGAAAGCTGTGTGTTTTATTGGGGGGTGTGTGTGTGTGTTTGTTTTGAGACAGGATCTTGCTCTGTTGCCCAGGCTGGAGTGCAGTGTCATGATCATAGCTCACTGCAGCCTTGAACTCCTAGGCTCAGGTGATCCTCCTTCCTCAGCCTTCCGAGTTGCTGGGACTGCAGTTACACCACCACACCTGGCTAATTTTTTTTATTTTTATTTTTGTAGAGATGGGGTCTCACTAAGTTGCCCAATCTGGTCTCCAACTCCTGACCTCAAGCAATCCTCCCACCTTGGCCTCCCGTAGTGTTGGAATTACAGGCATGAGCCACTGCTCCTGGCCTGAAAGCTGTTGTTTTTATCCACCAGCTTCTCCCCCTCCCTTGCTAGCTACCCACCTTTGAGGGTTAGTACAGGCCTCCTTCCCTTGGGGAAGGTGATCCTGATGAGGCTGCCAATCACAGTCCCCTTTCTTCTCCCTCACTTCAGCCCAAGGGGCAGGCATGAGACCCAAGCCCAGCCAATCAGAGCTCTTTATTGGGAGTTATGTCTTCTAAAGCAAGAAGTCCTCTCCCTCCTTAGGATGGCCAAACTGACATGATTTGAGCCTAGAGCTGCCTGTAGCCATGTTGAGCCTGGCCCAGTCACAAATTCTGGGTCACTAAAGGTTAGTGAGAATCCTGATGACAACATATAAATCCTTTGATTCTGTCCCTCCTCACTGCAGTTTTGACCTCCTGGGCTCAAGCCATCCTCCTGCCTCAGCCTCCTGAGTAGCTGGGATTACAGGTGTGTACTACCTGTGGACACACATCTGAGACCTCAGGAGAGAGATGGTTGTGAGTAAAAAGTGAGATCTCAGTAAAATCTCTATAGACCTCCAGGGCAAGGGCAGTGCATTGGAGAGGAGAGAAGCATCTTGCTACCACTTCATCAGAGAGCAGCTCCAGCTTTGGTCCAGCTTTGGTCCAGCTTTGGTCCAGTGAGTTCTGCAGGGGCCGTGGCCCATGGGAGACTTTGGTGCTTGGCCAGGGGCACTAGTTCCAGTGGCAACACCATCTCCTAGCAGGAGATGGTGGTATCTTGAAAACCATAGGAAGTACTGGGTGAGAGAGCAAAACAGCACTCTGTGAGAACAGTCTTGTTCACACACACACACACACGTGAGACTGGTCCCTCTTTTCATGATTCACAAACATACTTCTTATTTTTCGGTGGGGGCGGGGTGTGTGGGATGGTTGATTAACAGAAGATTGCAGGTATAGGTCTGGCCTCAGCAGGTAAGGCAAGAGCCAGTGAAATCTGAGTTTGGGGGTTTTGTATGAGATAGGGTCTCTCTCTGTCACCCAGGCTAGAGTGCAGTGGTGCAATCACTGCTCACTGCAGTCTTGACCTCCTGGGCTCAAGCCATCCTCCTGCCTCAGCCTCCTGAGTAGCTGGGATTACAGGTGTGTGCTACCACACCCAGTTAAGTTTTAATTTTTTTGTAGATATAGGGTTTTGCTCTGTTGCCCTGGCTGATCTTGAACTCCTGTGTTCAAGCAGTTTTCCTGCCTCAGCCTGCCGAAGTGCTGAGATTAAGGGCATGAGACATCGTGCCCAGCCACAGAATCTGAGTATTATTCTTGCTGTGTCCCCTTTTGTTCCCATAGGCTGAGGTGGCCTGGGAAACTCAGGTTACATTTGGGTAACCTCAATACATTTGGCCAAACTAATGGCCAGTGTTTTGCTTATCTACTGCTGTGTAACAAATTACTCCAAAACATGGAGATTTAAATAACAGTGAATATTTTTTATCTCTCACAGGCTGGGGATTTGGGAATGGCTTAGTTGAGTGGTTCTGACTCAGGGGTCTCATGAAGCCATAGCACAATGTTGGTCAGGGCTGTAGGATCCACTTCTAAGCAGGCTCACTCACATTGCTGGCAAATTATGCTTGCTCTTGGCTGGGGAGTGAGGGTGGGAGCTCAGTTCTCCCCACAGGGACTTCTCCATGGGACTGCTTGAGTATCCTCACAACATGGTGGCTGACTTAGTAGAGAGCAAGTGATCCAATCGAGCAAGGTGGAAGCCACAATGCGGGTTACAGCATTGAAAGTTCAACTCTTCCTTTCTGCAATATCCTATGATTACATAATTCATCCCAACTCAGTGTGGGAGGGGAAGACACAAGAGCATGAACACCACGAGGCAAGGCTCACTGAGGGCTTTCTCAGAAGCCGGCTGCTACAGCCAGTCTCAGTATGGCATCATATTCAAAAGAAGCACCAGTTTGACATCGAAAAGCACTGAAAAGTCATTGAAGTCTCTACCGAAGAGGCATGGGAAGAAGGAAAGACATTGCAGAGTGCCCAGTGGAAGTTCAAAAGTTCCTCTTCACTCTTCAGTTTTCTCACAGTTTTCTCATCACAGCAATTCCTTCCCCGAATCTCTTCTTTCAAACTTACTGAAATCTTCACATCTCTCCTGTTACCCCCTCGCCACCTCAGTTATACAGATCGAGTTAACCTCTCTTGACTCTCCACTCTCCCCCTTACCCTGAAGCTCCAAGAACTAGGTAGGCAATCATAGGCACTCCTGAGTGAGGCGTAGAAAGTGTAAGAAGAGGGAAGGCAGTGAAGAATGATATACTAACATTTTGTGTCAGTATCACATGTATATCCTAAGTTCCTAGTAGGTGCTCAATACGTCTTGGTGAATTAATGGACAGGGGCATTTAACAAATTCTAGATGAAAATGCTGGTATTCAGTGATAATAATATAGCAACAAGTTTCCTTATGGAGCACAAAAATGCTATGCTACTATCTTGTTTTAAAATGTCCATGATAGGCTGGGCGTGGTGGCTCACGCCTGTAATCCCAGCACTTTGGGAGGCCAAGGCAGGTGGATCATTTGAGTTCAGGAGTTCGAGACCAGCCTGGCCAACATGGTGAAACCCTGTCTCTACTAAAAATAATTTTTAAAAAATTAGCCAGGCGTGGTGGCACATGCCTGTAGTCCCAGTTACTTGGGAGGATGAGACAGGAGAATTGCTTGAACCAGGGAGGCGGAGGTTGCAGTGAGCTGAGATTGCAGCATTGCACTCTAACCTGGGTGACAAAGCAAGACTCCCATCTCCAAAAAAATCAATACATAAAAGTCCATGATAAGAATACATAATGTTGCCATATACATATACATACACACACACACACACACACACACACAGAGAGAGAGAGAGAGACAGAGAGAGAGAGAGACAGAGAGACAGGGTCTTGCTCTGTTGCCCAGGCTGGAGTGCAGTGGCACAATCATGGCTCACTGAAGCCTTGGCCTCCCAGGCTCAAGTGATTCTTCCACCTCAGCCCCCTGAGAAGCTGGGACTACAGGTGTGTGCCATCACGCTTGGCTAAGTTTTAAATTTTTTGTAGGGACAGGATCTTGCTTGTTGCCCAGGCTGGTCTCAAACACCTGGGTTCAACCAGTCCTTCCACCTCGACCTCTCAAAGTGTTGGCATTACAGGTGTAAGTCACCACGCCTGGACTGTATATTTTGTGTGTGTGTGTTCTCCGAACAAGCTTCTTGAAAGCAGGATCTGTGTTTTATTCATCCTTATATCCCAAAGCCTGGCAGTGCCTGACTTGGAGTAGACAGGAATTTTGTCAATAATGTACTGAGCATTTATAACATGTGTCAGGCACTCTTCCAGGGGTGATTCGCATATTAACTCTTAATTCTCATAATCACCTAAGGCGGTTGGTTATATTATCATTTCCACTTTTTAGATTACAAAATGGGACGCAAAGAGGTTGAGTAACTTGCTGGAGGTTATGAAGTAAGAGCTGAGATTTAGACCAGGGCTGTCTTGTTCTAGAGCCCACAACCATCCTCTACCACATCTGCAGTGTTTGTGCAACTGAATTAAAGATGAGTGAGTAGATCTGTCAAACTTGTATCAGGGAAAGCCCATCAGCTTACACCAGACACAGTTAGAAAGACATTGAGGAAGTCCTGGAAACCACTAAGTGACTCATGGAGGGAAGAGAGCAAGTTGCAATGTCTCCGAAGGTAGTTGGTTTAGGAAAGGATGAAATATGTCAGAAAAATCTACGTACATAAATAAAACCAAGCAGCTGTATTCACAGTAAGATCCAAATGGAAACCCAGCTGAAGAAGTAGGAGCCATTGGATCTGCCCCACCAACCTGTTGTGAGAATGAGCTAGGTAAATATTTGGCGGATACAAGGTCCATCACAGGTTAATAGCTCTGGTCATTACCAAGCCTGGTTATGCTGGAATTGCATGTAGTCTCAACTGGACACTCATGTCTAAGCACAATTTTAAAAATCACCAAGGGAAACCAGGAAGCAACACTTCTATTTAGGAAGTCAACTAATGGAAAGTTTTCTAAAATAAGTAACGCAGCTTCAGCTTCAGCAATGGGATTTGTGACATCCTTCCCGTGTCACAGTTAATGTCTACCTTGTTTAGTACCAAATAGTACTTTTAGCCTTCAGAACTTTGAAACTGCATAACTACTGGAACAGTTTAAAAAGAATGAGAACATAATGATTTCATACAGCCTATACGTTTCCCAAATAAGTAAAGTTCGCACAACTGAAGCAAAGGAAAGCTGACTTACAGGAATGAGAGGCGGTGTGGTAACCCGGAGAAACTAGGCTGTCGCGGGACACGTGGGTATGAATTTCAGCTCTGCTACTTTCACGCTCTGTGTGTCTCTGCAGGACACTTGACCTCTTTGAGGCTTACTTTTCTCATCTGGAAATCAAGAGAGTTGCCCTAGATAATTCTAAGGACCGGCCCAGCCAGAGGTCTGTGAGTGCATGAGAAACGTGCTGTGGGTAAGGTTATGGTGTCAGCTTCCACGTGGTCCGTGTATACAGTGAAGCCCACGTGCCCTGCTCCATTTGGAGAGGCAGCTTGGCCAATGTGTAGAATTGGAATCATCTGCACAGGAAGCTGCCTTTTGAAAGTGCTAGCGGCGTGCTCCAAGCGCTTGTTTTCTGGTGGAGCTGATCTGCCCTGCCCAAGCACTAACTGGGAAGCTCTTACCCTTATTTTCCCTTTGCCCCAATTCCTTTAACTCTTTATCTCTTTTTATGGTGTGTATTTTTCTAAGCACCTCAAAGATTTCATATCTTATGAAATAAAGTGAGCATATAAAATCCTCCAAAGTGAGTTGTTTTTGTAGACTAATCACAGAACTACTGTGTGACCCGGCAATCCCACTTCTGGGTATATACCCAAGAGAACTGAAAGCAGGGACCTGAACAGATATTTGTGCACAATATTCATAGCAGCATTATTCACAATGGCCAAAAGGCAGAAACAACCACCCAAATATCCCTCAACAGACGAATGGATAAACAAAACGTGCTATATTCATACAATGAAATAGGATTCAGCCATAAAAAAGAAATGAAATGTTGATATATGCTAAAACATGGATAGACCTTGAAAACATTATTATTGAAATAATAAAATAATGAAAACATTATTATTAGTGAAATAATTCGGACAAAGAAAAACAAATATTATATGATTCTCCTTATATCAGGTACCCAGAACAGGCCAATTCATAGAGGTAGAAAATAAGATAGAAGACCGGGTGCTGTGGCTTACACCTGTAATCCCAGCACTTTGGGAGGCCAAGGCGGGTGCATAATTTGAGGTCAGGAGTTCCAGACAAGCCTGGCCAATATGGTGAAACCCCATCTGTACAAAAAAATACAAAAAATTAGCTGTTCATGGTGGCACGTGCCTGTAATCCCAGCTACTTGGGAGGCTGAGGCTGGAGAATCGCTTGAACCCGGGAGGTGGAGGTTGCAGTGAGCTGAGATCGTGCCATTGCACTCCAGCATGAGCAACAAGAGTGAAACCCCATCTCAAAAAAAAAAAAAAAAGTCAAGAAAAGAAAAAAGAAAAAAGGAAAAGAAAAGAAGATAGAAAGTGGGACGTGATGGCTCATCCCTGAATGAGCACCTTGGGAGACCAAGGCAGGCAGATGGCTTGAGCCCAGGAGTTTGAGACCAGCCTGGGCAACATGGCGAAACTCTGTCTCTACAAAAATACAAAAAATTAGCCAGACGTGGTGGCATCTGTTTGTAGGAAAAAAAAAAAAAAAAAAATGGAATAGAGGTTACCATGGGCTGGAGGGAGGGGCAAAAGAGAAGTTATTATTTAATGGGTACAGAATTTTTGTTGAAAATAATGAAAAAGGTTTTGGTATACATAGTGGTGATGGTTATACAACACTGTGAATGTATTTAATGCCATTGAATTGTGAATGTTAAAATGATAAATATTATGTATGTTACCACAATAAAACATTCAAGTAGGTTGCTTGTTTTTTGTGCTTCTGTCGAAAGCTTTTCTGTGTGTGTGTAGTTTGGCTGTCTGTGATGTGAAAGAGAAAGGTGAGAAATGAGCAGGGAAGTAGTTGCTTAATAATGAAATCTGACTGGAAATCATGAAGGGCAGATTGCACGTGTTTGCATGTGTGTGTCAGCAGTTGGGTGAGTTTGGGAAGACTCAAAGAGGCTTTGGATTTATGAAAGAGGCAGAGAGAGCCAGAAAGGCAAGAGGGAACCAAATACCAAACACAGGGAGTAACTTTTCCCCTAACAGATTTTCTATCTCCAGGCTCCTGAAATTAATCAGAAACTCAGTTTGCTCCTGAGAGGCTGTGGCTCTATGTTTTTTGTTTTTGTTTTTTTCTTGAGACAGAGTCTCACTCTGTCAACCAGGCTAGAATACAGTGGCTCCGTCTTGGCTCCTCCCCTCGCACCCCCCGCCCCCCACACCCACTCCCACACTCCCCTTCGCTCCCCTGTTCAAGCATCTCTCCTGTCTCAGCCTCCCGAGTAGCTGCGACTACAGGCGCCCGCCACCACAGCTGGCTAATTTTTCTATTTTTAGTAGAGACAGGATTTCACCATATTGGCCAGGCTGGTCTCGAACTCCTTACCTCAAGCGATCTGCCCACCTCAGCCTCCCAAAGTGCTGGGATTACAGGCGTGAGCCACCATGCCCAGCCGTGTGACTCTATTTCAATCCATGTCTTAATTCAAATCAGAAAAATAATTATTCTAATAATAAATGTTAATTTAAAAATATTCACACAGTACAGAAGAGTGAAAGTTCGCCTGTAATCCTTCCCCCAGAGAAGTCCAGTGAATATTCTTCTGGGGCTTTCTGCTCTTATCGGTCAGGGTAGTTTCCAAATGGGCACATTTCTTCCAGAATTAGATGACCTCCTCTCTCTTCTTACTGCTACCATTGTAACCTCTGTGACCTAGTTTCCCCATCTGTTTTACACAGGTCACACTCACTATTACCTTTGAATAGAATAATTCCTTAAATGTGCATGGTGCTTGACAGCTCAGAGAATACTCTGGTAGGCTGCCCCACCAGAACGTAGGCCTCGTGGGGGCAGGGATTCTTTTCTGTTTTGTCCTCTGCTGTATCCACAGCATGAGGAACAGTGGTGCCACGCAGTAGACATACAATCTGTGTTAGCTGACTATATGGCTAGGTGTTGTCTCATGGAGTCCTTAGAGCCATTCTGCAAGGGATTTCTCTCCTTTTCTTTTAAATTTTTTGTAGAGACAGGGTCTCGCTATGTTGCCCAGCCTGATCTCAAATTCCAAGCCTCAAATGACTCTCCCACCTCAGCCTCCCAAAGTGCTGAGATTACAGGCATGAGCCACCATATCCTCCTTTTTCTTTTTTGCAGATAAGGAAACTGAATCTCAGCAAGACTGATTAATTTACCCAGTTATCTAGGATTAAGATAGGCTATTTGGCTCCAAGTCCAGTGGAAAAGAAGTATATTATACATAAATTTTTTCCCCTAATTAAAAAAAAAAATTTACAACAGGATCTCACTCCATCACCCAGGCTGGAGTGGAGTGGCATGATCATGGCTCACTGCAACCTCAATCTCCTGGGCTCAAGCAATCCTCCAGCCTCAGCCTCCTGAGTAGCTGGGACTACAGATGCACACCAGCACACCCAGATAATTTTTCAATTTTTGTAGAAACAGGGTCTCATTATGTTACCCACACTGGTCAAATGACCCTCCCACCTCAGACTCTCAACATGCTGGGATTACAGGAGTGAGTCCCCGCACCCAGCTCACCCTTCTTTTATAAACCGCTGTGAAATAAATGAAGCAGAAACTTTGAGGTCTTTGGATGCTGTTGGTTTCTCCCATTATTCTCTCGTCCTCCAGCCCATTTTTCCTGCCTTCCCTGTTTTCCTCCTCCGTTTCATGTCAGCTGCCTTTTGTTCTTACCCTGCATTCACCTCCTTACTCTCCCGCTTATTTGAGAATGCCCTGTGAGGTCCTACCCTCTTCTCCAGGTGGCTTGTTGAAGAATTCCTTCTAAGCACTCAGGTTCTCTCCCTGGGAGAAGTTCTGTCCTACTACGCTTCCAGTGACATTGTTACTCCTCTGTGGACCGGGCTTTGGCCACTGCTAGGTGGCCCATGGCTCATGGTGTATTATTAGAGGGTGTGTTGCACAGAATTCCCAGTTGTTGTTTTTTCCCAATATATGATTCCAAGTCCTTTGTGAAAAGCCCCTTTGTATCTACCAGCAAGAGACAAATCAATGCCGTGAGCTTCCTAATATGATGCACTGAAAAGAGCACAGCATCACTGCTGTGGTGTTCCTGCCAAAAATATATACATTGTGAGGAAGCAATCAGATGAATCCAAAGTGAGGGACATCCTGCGCTCTTCAAAATGTCAAGGTCATGCAAGATAAAAAAAAGTCTGAGGAACTGTTCTAGATTGAGGGAGACGAATGAGACCTGACAACTAAATCCAACCTGTGATCCTTGTCTGGATGCTAGACCCATAAAGTGGGGTCTGTGGATTCGATGGTATTATTGAATCAGTGTCAATTTCCTAATTGTTATGGTTGTGCTGTGGTTATAAGTAGGAACATGTGACACTCAAATATTAGATACATAAAAGTCCTGTGGGGCATGGGACAATTCTTGTGAAACTTTTCTGCCTATTGCAGGAGGACTTCTGGCCATTCTGGTCTCTCCCCACTAAAGCCAATAATGCCCTCTCCATCACCGAGACAACTAAAAAAAGCCCCTACAGCCAGGCGCGGTGGCTCACGCCTGTAATCCCAGCACTTTGGGAGCCTGAGGCGGGCGTATCACGAGGTCAAGAGATCAAGACCATCCCGGCCAACACGGTAAAACCCCATCTCTACTAAAAATACAAAAATTAGCTGGGTGTGGTGGTGCACGCCTGTAGTCCCAGCTACTCAGGAGGCTGAGGCAGGAGAATCACTTGAACCCGGGAGGTGGAGGTTGCAGTGAGCCGAGATTGCGCCACTGTATTCCAGCCTGGCGACAGAACAAGACTCCATCTCAAGAAAAGAAAAGAAAGACAAAGAAAAAAGAAAGAAAAAAAAAAGCTTCTACAAATTTCTAAAACACCTCCCAGAAGGCAGTAGTCTGTCTGGCGAGAACCACTGCTGTAATGGAGGAGAACAGTGAAATTCCAAAGGTTCCTGTGGATAAAACAGAAGGTCTGACGAATTTCTATGAATTCATTCATAGAAATGAATTAACCAATGACAAAATGATGTGTGCAAGGCAAAAAGCCCATGCTACCTGTAATAGGTAGGGTCGTTGTGTGTGGAGGAGAAAGGGGTTCTATCACCCCACAGACCTTAGCTGAGGCCCTAGTTCCTCCAGGAATCCAGCACCTGTCAGGGTCAGTCAAAGGAGAGCCCTTTTTAACATGTCTGTAGTCATCCACATCACGGGGCTGTCAGCTGCTAGGGTGTTTCCCACACCAAAGGTGACGCATGGAAGAAGGAACTTCAGTGCCCTATGATGTTCCCATTTTAATTATTGCACCCCAATAGTTGGGCCTCTCCTTAGCGATGAAAGATAAATCTCAGGCTTTACTGGGGCTATTCAATAAAAACTAGAAACTTCAAGGTGCTCTCGCTCTCTTTTTTTTTTTTCTTTTTGTTTTTTTGAGACAGAGTCTCGCTCGGTCTTGCCCAGGCTGGAGAGCAGTGGCACGATCTCAGCTCACTGCAGCTTCTGCCTCCCAGGTTCAAGCAATTCTCCTGACTCAGCCTCCCGAGTAGTTGGGACTGCAGGCACATACTGCCATGCCTGGCTAATTTTCTGTATTTTTAGTAGAGACAGGGTTTCGCCATGTTGGCCAAGATGGTCTTGATCTTCTGATGTCGTGATCCACCCACCTTGGGCCTCCCAAAGTGCTGGAGTTGCAGGTGTGAGCCACCGTGCCCGGCTGCTCTCTCTCTTTTTTTTTTTCAAACAAAGCCTTATTCAGGAACCTGAATTTCAGACCCAATATATCTTTTATTATTATTATTATTATTATTATTATTATTATTATTTTTGAGACAAAGTCTTGCCCTGTCACCCAGGCTGGAGTGCAGTGGTGCAATCTCAGCTCACTGCAACCTCTGCCTCCCGGGTTCAAGCAATTCTCCTGTCTCAGCCTTCTGAGTAGCTGGGATTACAGGCACATGCCACCATGCCTGGCTAATTTTTGTATTTTTAGTACAGATGGGATTTCACCATATTTGTCAGGCTGCCTCAAACTCCTGACCTTAGGTGATCAACCCACCTCGGCCTCCCAAAGTGCTGGGATTACAAGTGTGACCCACTGGGCCCAGCCCCGACCCACTATATCTTTTAAAGTCCTGCCCCTGGGCCTTTGCACCTGTCACCTGCCCTGTCTAGAATACCATCTCCACTGCTGGAAGCCTGTCTAAAGCCTGCCCATCCTCAGCCCCTCTTCCATCACAAAGCCTGGAGCACCCAGCCCGGCCCAAGGAGAATTCTCTTCTCCCCAACATAACTCTGTCCCTTATGCTGGGATACAGACCCTTGAGTGCTGCAGGTCTCACAGGCTACTTTTGTGCAAGATTCTTCTCCCTAGATGTTTTCTTAAGGAGAGGGATGGATGAGGCTGGATGCCTTTGTGTTTCTATGTACCTCCCCAGTTCCTAGCCCGGTTCTTTGATCAAAGTAGAAATACTTTAGATTAATTCAACAGGAATGAAACTTTACAAAATCTGCCATTTGAAATATGGCAGTTGTAACCTCCTGAGGTCAAACTGAACTTTCCCATCCCTGGGAATTAATGACTAACATTTTCAGAGCTTCCCTGCTTCCCATGAGAGGCCGAACAATTAATTGCCACTTTAAACAATAGCGCATTCTTTTTTTTTTTTTTTTTACAGTAAACGCTGGGAGCTGCGAGGGAGGGAAGGCTATAAAGGTCTGAGTCAGGAAGACAAGAGAGCAGGTGCGGAAGGGAGTCAATTCTCCCTGGCCTTAAAGAGGCGTGGCCCGGAATCCCTCTCAAGAAGGAGGAAGCCAGCCTGAGAGTTTCTTCAGTTATGGTCATGTGTCGCTTAACGATGGGAATACATTCTGAGAAATGCTACCCCAAAAAGCGATTTTGTCCTTGTGTGAATATCATAGAGTGCACTTGCACAAACCTAGATGGCATAGCCTACTACACACCTAGGCTGTACGGTGTAGCCTGGTGCTCCTAGGCTCCAAACCTGCACAGCATGTTACTGTACTAAATACTGTAGGCCAGTGTGACACATTGGTAAGTATTTGTATATCTAAAAAAAATCGAAACTGGCCCGGGCACCGTGGCTCACACCTGTAATCCCAGCACTTTGGGAGGCTGAGGCGGGCAGATCACCTGAGGTCAGGAGTTCAAGACCAGCCTGGCCAACACGGTGAAACCCCCTCTCTACTAAAAATACAAAAATTAGCTGGGCGTAAGGGGCGCACCTGTAATTCCAGCTTCTAGGGAGGCTGAGGCAGGAGAATTGCTTGAACCCAGGAGGCAGAGTTTGCAGTGAGCTGAGATCATGTCACTGCACCCCAGCCTGGGCAACAGGCAAAAAAAAAAAAAAAAAAAAAAAAAAAATCTAAACCTAGAAAAGGTCCAAGAAAATACAGCACGAAAGATAAAAAATGGTACACCTATATAGGGCACTTACCATAAATGGAGCTTGCAGGACTGGAGTTGCTCTGGGTGAGTCAGTGGGTACATGGTGAGTGAATGTGAAGGCCCAGAACATTCCACTACTGTAGACTTTTAAACACTGTACACTTAGTATATACTAAATTTATATTAAAAATTTATTTCTTCAATAATAAATTAACCTTAGCATTCTGTGACTTTTTTACTTTATAAACTTTTTAATTTTTAAAAACTTGTGACTCTTTTGTAAGAACAGCTTAAAATATGAACATATTGTACAGCTGCTTTTTCCTTTATATCTTAATTATAAAAATAGCTTTTTTCTATTTTTATAATTTTATAAATTTTTTTTACTTTAAAAATTTTTTGTGAAAAACAAAGACACACGCACACACATGAGCCTAGGCCTGCCTGGGGTCACCGTCTTCCACCTCCACATGTTGTGCCACTGGAAGGTCTTTATGGGCAATAATATGCATGGAGCTGTCATCTCCTGTGATAACAGTGCCTTATTCTGGAATATCTCCTGAAAAACCCGCCTGAGGCTATTTCAAAGGTAACTTTTTTTTTTTTTTTTTTTTGGAGACGGTGTCTCACTCTGTTACCCAGGCTGGAGTGCAGTGGTGTGATCTCGGCTCACTGCAACCTCTGCCTCCCAGGTTCAAGCAATTCTCCTGCCTCAGCCAAGTAGCTGGGACTACAGGTGCCCGCCACCATGCCGGGCTAATTTTTGTATTTTTTTAGTAGAGATGGGGGTTTCACCATGTTGGCCAGGCTGGTCTCGAACTCCTGGTCTTGAACTCCTGATCTCATGATCTGCCCGCCTCGGCCTCCTAAAGTGCTGGGATTATAAGCATGAGCCACCGTGCCTGGCTACATTTTTTTTTTTTGTAAGTAGGAGGTTTTCATTTTGTGATAATGGATATGCTTTGATATGTTCTAAAATAATGATAAAAAGTATGGAATAATAAATACATTAACCAGTACCATAGGGGTTCATCATTATCCAGTAGTATGTAGTGTACATAATTGCATGTACTATACTTTCATATGACTGGCAATGCAATAGGTTCATTTACACCAGCATCACCACAAACATGTGAGCAACGTGTTGCACTAAGACGTTGTCATGTCGCTAGGCAACAGAAATTCTTCGACTCCATCATAATACTGTTGTGTATGCGGTCCATTACCAAAATGTTGCTATTTGACCCGTGACTGTACTTAAAGAGAGTCATCCAAAATTATTACTGTATTCAAACTTTATGACCTACTCACATTTCCATGCCTAAATTGTCAATAAATTATTTCAAAGACCACCAGAGCCCCTGTATGTAGTTTCTCTGCCCATAAATGGTAAAAACTTTCAGAAATCCACTACATTACAAGCACTGCATTTTAGTTTATCGGAGTGTGTGTTTTTAATACTGCAGGGCCTGGATTCCATGTTTTCAGAGTATCTTTGCTCTTGTTCTGTGACCTTGTCCATACCCTCAGCAGACCCAGCAATTCCATAAGACCCAGCAATTCCACTCCTGGGTATGTATCCAGGAGAACTGAAAGCACGTGTTCACTCAAAAACATGCACGTGAATATTCATCTCAGCATTGCTCATAATAGCCCCAAAATGGAAACAACCCAAAGTGTCCATCAACTCATGAATGGATAAATCAAATGTTGTATATCCATACAACGGAATATTATTTGACAATAAAAAGGAATGAAGTACTGACACGTACTACAACGTGGATGAACCTTGAAGACATTAAGTGAGATAAGCCAGACACTATAGGTCACTTATCGACCAGGTGCGGTGGCTCATGCCTGTAATCCCAGCACTTTGAGAGGCCAAAGCAAGTGGATCACCTGAGGTCAGGAGTTCGAGACCAGACTGGCCAACATGGTGAAACCTCATCTCTACTAAAAATACAAAAATTAGTTAGGTATGGTGGCAGGTGCCTGTGATCCTAGCTACTCAGGAGGCTGAGGCAGGAGAATCACTTGAACCCGGGAGGCAGAGATTGCAGTAAGCCGAGATTGTGCCAGTGCACTGCAGCCTGGGCGACAGAGCCAGACTCCATCTCAAAAAAATAAAGTAAAATAAAATAAAAGTCACTTATCACATGATTCTATTTACATGAAATATTCAGAATAGGCAAACCCATAAAGACAGAACATAGATTGATGGTTTACCAGAGACTAAGGGGAGGAGGTAATAGGGAGTAACTATAGTAGGTATGGGGTTTCATTTTGTGATAATGGATATGCTTTGATATTGGAGAGTGGGGATGTTTGCACAAGACAGTAAATATATTAAAACACATAGGCCAGGTGCAGTGGTTCATGCCTGTAATCTCAGCACTTTGGGAGACCAAGGCAGGATGATCGCTTGAGCGCAGGTGTTAGAGACTAGCCTAAGTAACAAAAAATACCAGTCTGTACAAAAAATTAAAAAAAAAAATTAGCCAGGGGTGGTGGCATGCACCTATAGTCCCAGCTACTCAGGAGGCTGAAGTGGGAGAATCACCTGAGCCTGGAAAATTGAGGCTACAGTGAGCCATGATCGCATCACTACGCTACAGCCTGGAAGACAGAGTGAACCCTGTCTAAACACACACACACACGCACACACACACAGAGAAAACATTAGATTGTAAACTTTAAAATGGTGACTTTTATGATATGTATATTATACCTCAATTTTTAAAACACTGCATTAAAAATATATTTATCGAGTGAGTGATTCATCCCTGAAAAAGATATAAACTCAGGGAGCTCTGGATCAACTCTACAATTCTTCCTGGATGTTCCTGCTGGTTACAGTTCATGAAAAAAGATTGCATCTAAAGGTTGCAATGTTGGCACCCCGTGTGAGAAAAGGGTGTAGCTGTGATTTATCTGTGACTGGGTGTTGGTTGCCAGCACTCTGGCTGGATTGTGTCCATCATCTATTTTTATTGACTTCAGAGGAAGTCTGTGTTAGTTCATTTGTGTTGGTATAAAGGAATACCTAGGACTGGGTTATTTATAAAGAAAAGACGTAGCCGGGCACAGTGGCTCACACCTGTAATCCCAGCGCTTTGGGAGGCCAAGGCAGGCAGATCACAAGGTCAGGAGTTCGAGACCAGCCTGGTCAATATGGTGAAACCTGTTTCTACTAAAAAATACAAAAATTAGCCCGGCGTGGTGGCAGGTGCCTGTAGTCCCAGCTACTCGGGAGACTGAGGCAGAAGAATTGCTTGAACTGGGGAGGTGGAAGTTGCAGAGAGCCGAAATTGCACCATTGCATTCTAGCCTGGCGACAGAGTGAGACTCTGTCTCAAAATAAATAAAAAAAAAAAAAAAGAAAAAAGAAAAGAGGTTTCCTTTGACTCACAGTTTTGCAGTCTGTACAGGAAGCATGATGCTGGCATCTGCTTCTAGGGAGGGCCTCCAAAAGCTTACAGTCATGGATGAAAGGCAAAGGGGGAGCAGGCCTCTCACATGGTGAGAGAGGAAGCAAGGTGCCAGGGAGGTGCCACATTCTCTTAAACAATCACATATTCTACAAACTCATAGAGTGAGGACTCATTACCATGGGGAGGGCACCAAGCCACTCATAAGGGATCTGCCCCTGTGACCCAAACACCTCCCACTAGGCCCCACCTTCATCACTGGGATCACATTTCAATATGAGATTTGGAGGAGCCAAATATCCAAACCATATCCAAGCCAGAGAGGGAAATTGTGAACCTTTCATGACAGGCTAACAGAAAAGTTCTGTATTTCAAGGCTAAGTACATCATCTTAATTATATGGTGATGGGGCAGATGGTGAATGCTTGGGTTAGAATTTTGATTTATTTTATCTTTGGAAGTTTACATAAGAGGTGAAAGAAAACTTGTTGGTGTTCTCTGGGACATGGTGTAGAACAGTCAAGAATCTCTCCCCGCAGAAAAGTGCTGTCTGTTGTTCACACCCTGCTGAGATGGGTGTAGAGCTGGGGCCAGGCACTCCTCTTGTGGATATACTCAGGGGCCCTGTCAGTTCGGTTGGACCAGCAGCATTTTCAGGGTTTGTCCTTGCAATGCATCTCTTTCACGGGTGAATGAGAAGGTGAGGACTGATCTTTACCTCTTATGGAGAAGTAAAGAGATTCTGATAAAAACCCATTTGGACTAGGGAGCAACAACTTCTGCAGGAGAGACAGTTACATCCAGGGCTGCCCTGATTCTTCACTCCCATCCCCAGGTCTGCACCAGGGCCTCTCAGAGGACAAGACTGACCCACAGTTACTTCCATTTTTTTGAGGTTCCTAGTATATTAAAATATGAAGAAATGCCAACCACCCCCCCAAAAGATGGTGAGGGCTGTGGGGTTTGTTGTTGTTGTTGTTGTTGTTGTTTGTTTGTTTGAGACAGAGTCTCACTCTGTCACCCAGGCTGGAGTGCAGTGGCATGATCATGGTTCACTGAAACCTCAACCTCCTGGGCTCAAGCAATCCTCCCACCTCAGCCTCCCAAGTAGCTGGAACCACAGGTGCATGCCACTGTGGTGTATTTTAAATGTTTACATTTGATAAATTAATACTTTCATCACAGAAAAAGATAGTAAAGGTAATGTGTTTTTACATGATAATTCCAGGGTACATTTTAAATATTTTACAGTGCTCTACAGGCAGTGAGGGAACACGAGTTTAGAGTTCTATCCTAAACATTGCTTCTTTCAGTCCTGTCATCTGGAGCTAATGTCAAAAGCCAGAATTGTGGGGCCCTTTGTCAATTGTGAGATGAGAGCCCATGCCCCTCTATACCTTACCATCACCCCTAAATAGGCCCACAGGCTCCCCTACACCTAACAGCTGCTGCTATTCTCTTGGGTTGGAGTGAGATGGTGAAGAAACAAAAGCTGTGTTTTAGTGCTGAAGCCAGTTCTTATTACAGCTTTTCTCTGCAGTTAATAAACAATTTGCTCTTAAGATCTTAGCAGTCTTTCTGAACAATCCAATATGTTTGTTTGCTGCTGCCCAGCAATGTCTGCATGTTTTTATGGATTTTATTTTGTTTTTAAAGTTTCTTCAAAAGCAGTAGCTTATTAAAAGAGCAAAGGCAGCGATTATTGACTCTCCAAATGCAGTCAATCCGAGTGTCAAGCAGGTCCTTGTTTCAGCCCTCATGGGTCTTGCTTGTTGACCTTGCTCCTGCAAGGAGTGTCTATGAGCCTGCCTTGGCCCTGGTCCTAGGCCCCTCTCTTTTCCTGTAACCTCAAACCCAGAGGGCTATGACCCTTGGATGATGTGGTAGTGGTACCATGAGCCCGAGGACCCACTAAAGGACTCATTTTGAGAAATTTGGCAAAATAAGTTTGGCTGTATTAGGACATCTTTAAACAAGAGTGAGGGGACATGTGGCATCCTGGATGACTGCCGAGGTCAAACTGGAGTTCTCTGGAGTGATTTGGGTGCTAAATCCTTGGGTGGGGTCCTGACTGTGAACTGTTTCTTTATTTTCCAATTGTAACAGTCTCTGAAGGTAAAACTAGCATCAGCAGTATTAATCGTAATAACAGTAGGAAATATTTCAGAATACCTCTTATGTACCAAGTATTAGCCTAGTCTCATTTAATCTTCACCGTGACTCAGTGAGATACAAACTATTCTATTATACATACATATTTTTAGAGATGAGCTCTCACTATGTTGCCCAAGCTAGAATGCAGTGGCAATTCACAGGCATGATTGTAGTGCACTACAGCCTCGAACTCCTAGGCTTGAGTCATCTTCCTCCCTCAGCCTCTTGCCAAGTCACTGAGAACCCAGGTGCATGCCACCATAACCAGCTTTGGGTACTCTTCTTATGTCCATTCCACAGATGGAGAGACCAAGTTTAACATGGATAACTTGCCTCAAATCATGCAGCTATTGAGTGACAGAGCTAGGATTTAAAGGCTGGTTCATCTGACTCCAGAGTTCAGGAAGTCTTGTTTGAGGGTTTCTAGAAATAAGAAGACTTATTTGGGTTTCTGGAGAACTTTATTTTTCCAAATCAACTTTATTTTCCCCAGACCCTTTCTGTGAACGGAGTTTACTTTATACTCCATGCATCAGTGAAAAGAAGGCTCCTACAGTGTGGCGTGAATGCCAGTGATGGGAACACCCAAAGCTCTGGACCTCAGGATCAGGGAGACCACAGCCTGCTCCCGGGATTGTCATGAGCCATTTGGCAGGAAGTGGATCTGCACAGTCAAGGAGACCAACTCCTGAGCAGGTCACCTAAGTAAGGTTTCCCTGTAGCCTCTCCACAGGGCCTGGGGACCTCAGAATCTTGGCACAGGAGGAAGCATGATGAGTATTCACCCTCTGATGTTGTAGACAAGGAAACTGAGGTCCAAGGAGATTAAGTAAAGTGCACCCTGTCTGCAGGTCCAACATGGGTCTCCTGGCTCTCACACCATTTAGAAATGAGCCATTTTCTCAATAACAAAGGCAAGGCCCTGAGACATAGTGTAATTGACCAAGCTTCTTTGGAACAGGGATGTGGACTGCACTCCCTTAGGGTCCACCAAATGCCTTAGTAACAGTGGCTTGTGGATGGAAGGTGTTATTCAAGCCCTAGCTGGATGAATAAATCATATACACCTGTTTCTCAAAGTGGCCCTAGTGAAAGAATCATTTGGGGCACATGTTAAAGATGAAAGTTCTAGTCTGAATACTAGACTAGAATGCGTTTATTCAGGACCCTGATAGAACTCTGTGTGTGTGTGTGTGTGTGTATGTATTTGCAAGCTGTATATATATATACACACACACACAATATATATATATATATATATATATATATATATATATATATATATATATCTCCAGTATATATCCAGGCAGGACCCTGATACACTGTTCTCATTCTTGATCCCGATAATCCCTAACCCATTATCACCTCCCTTTCATGAACTGAAAGTAGTTTCTTTTTAGGTTTAGCTCTATTGCAGGGCTAGATCTGTTGGGATTCTGAGCACACATTTTAACCATGACCTTCCTTGCCTCCTCTAGGGGGCAGAAACGAGCCACTTGTTCATTCTTTGGGGCTGAGCTTTGAGACTTTCTCAGACTTTCATAAGAAAACAAATATCGGAGGAGATCAGAAAGAAAGCAGATCTTATACATGCTTTTCTTACTAGGTTGAAATGCAATTGCAAACTAGACTCCTCTAAGAGACAAAATACTGTTAGGCACTCTCGCATTGAATTCAAGCTGACCCAAGTTCAAATCCAGAATCAAACAAGGGTTTGAAGAATGCCTCCCATCTGTATGATCCTAGCAGGCTATTTAAATTAATGAAGCCTTAGTTTCTTGTTGTATAAAACTCTAATACAGTCAGCTTTCCATATCCACAGTTTCCGCATCTGTGGATTCAGCCAACCACAGATAGAAAATATTGATAAAAACCTAACAATAAAAACAACAATACAACAAAAATAATACAGATAAAAACAATATAGTATAACAATGGCATTTACATTGTATTAATATTTGACATGATAAGTTATTTAGAGATGATTTAAGTATAGGGAAGATTGGCCAGGCACAGTGTCTCATATCTGTAATAACAGTACTTTGGGAGGCCAAGGCAGGAGGATCACTTGGGGCCCCAGGAGTTTGAGACCAGCCTCATAAACATTAGCAAGACCCTGTCTCTATAAAAACTTAAAAAAAAAAAATTAGCCTGGTGCTGTGGTACACCTGTAGTCTCAGCTACTCAGGAGGCTGAGGCAGAAGGATTGCTTTAGCACAGGAGTTTGAGGCTGCATGAGCTATGATCATGACACTGCACTCCAGCCTGAGTGAAGGAGTAAGACTCTATTACAAACAAACAAACAAACAAACAAACAAAAAAGTATATGGAAGGATGTGCCTAGGTTATATGCAAATACTACACCATTTTATTTCAGAAACTCAAGTATCCGTGGATTTTGGTATCCAAGGGGGTCCTGGAGTCAATCCCAGCAAGATACTGAGTGATGACTGTAAATAATACCATCTTAACAGGATGGTTATGAACCTTATATTGCAACTGCTAAAAGAAAAAGTCAGCTGTTATTATTACCTCAACTATTACTGCTGTTCCCTATAAAGGCATGTGATTATTAACTATGTTAGGAAGGTAGACTCCACTTTTTTAAATAGTTGGCTAAAGTTCTCTAAAGAGACATTCAGTCCACGCTTTTCTGGGTTCTGTACTAGGATGACATTTCACATCCTGGGAGCCGACAATGTGAATAACACAGAGGCTACATTAGATAGAAGGAAACGTGTTGGTTTCCTTAATAAATTCGAACTCATATTTCCTGAGATTGGCTCTGGCTGGCAGGAGACTCTCCACATGGGAAAAGTGGTTAGATCTCTTGGTTGTGTTTTGCCCTCCAAGACTCACCTTTCCCTAGAGTTTTCTCCCTTGTCTCACTGGTACCACCAAGGGGTAGGGAAAGCCACATCTCACTCCACCCCACCCTTGGGGGCACTTCCCCTTCACTACCGACATCAGGGAATTTGGCTTTGATTTGATTGAGGGTGGCAGTGAGTTTCTTTACCCAGAGACTTGGGGATTATCTTCTTTTTAGCTTCACCTGGAATCACTTGCGATGTCGGGATCCTTGTTTCCTAAATTGAGATAGGAAGAGTGATGAGGATAGCAGTGGTTTCCATTTGTTGAGCCCGTCTTCTGCGCAACGGCTCGCTCTCATTCCATCTGTACTACAACCCAGTGAATTTGTCCCCATGATGACTGTCATTGTAAAGATGGGGAAACGGAAGCACGAGGAGGTTAGGTCACTTGCTCAAGGCCTCAGGGGTAGTCAGTGAAAGAGTTTAGGACTAGAACCCAGCAGTCTGAACTCACTTGGCTCTGAATGGAGGTGGATAACCACAGACACCGTCTTCCCACCCCTGGAGACACAGGGAGAGCTTCAGTTCCCTGGGTGTGACCCTTTGCTAAGCCTCATGGTGGGTGAAAAAGGTGTGTACAGCTCCTTGAGGGCAGTCAGCTTGCAAATGTCTGGCATAGGTGAGAAGAGAGACACATTTGAGGTCCTCCCACATCAGACAGAGCCCTGCCCCTAAGCACAGGTGCCACTCCCTCTTGTCTTGCCTTTTCACCTCCTTATTTCTTTTTCTTTTTCTTTTTTTTTTTTTGAGAGGGAGTCTGGCTCTGTCGCCCGGGCTGGAGTGCAGTGGCCGGATCTCAGCTCACTGCAAGCTCCGCCTCCCGGGTTCACGCCATTCTCCTGCCTCAGCCTCCCGAGTAGCTGGGACTACAGGCACCCGCCACCTCGCCCGGCTAGTTTTTTGTATTTTTTTAGTAGAGACGGGGTTTCACCATGTTAGCCAGGATGGTCTCGATCTCCTGACCTCGTGATCCACCCGTCTCGGCCTCCCAAAGTGCTGGGATTACAGGCTTGAGCCACCGCGCCCGGCTCACCTCCTTATTTCTTTACCACTGTGAGGACAACACTCCACAGGGCATGTGAAGACACAAACACAGCCCCCGCCCTGGGGCCTCAGAATTTGTCACCATCACTGGGAGTTGAGGAAATTGCAGTGTTGAGGTTTCTTGCTTCTTCCTCACTGAGAGAGAAAAACCCCAACTGTCAACAAACCTCAAACCCATCGATCAAATGATGCCTGAGGGCGGGAGCTGGGCAGCAGGGTGTATCTGTGGCGAATGAGATCACGAGAGGGCCTGGGCACAGAGAACAAGGTGGCAGAAGACAGAGGATGAGAAGAGAGGAGGAAGATTGTGCAGAAGGGGAGGAGTGTGCGGAAGACGGGGAGGGCCTTGTGCATGGATTCCCTGGAGAAGCAGGCTGCCAGGGCAGAGGGCCAACAGGTGAGGAGGAGAGGAGGGGGCTATAAGTGGGGAGGGATCTGAAGAAAGAGTTTCTGTGTCCTAAGGAGGGGAGGGTGGAAAAGAGAGAAATAACCCAAAGAAAGCAAGCATTGCAGAGAACCAATAAGATTAGAATGTCAACAATCCAGACCCAAGACCCCGGGGACTGTTGTCACACAAAGGTCTGGTGGTGGGGCTGGGGCAGCTGGGAAGGTTGCTGCTGGTTCCAGTTTTGTCCATATAAAGCAATTCGCAGAGAAGGCTGAGTGGAGGAGAAGGAAGCTGAGGTAGTCAAGGAAATACGTTTAAAAGTTTAGCACAAGCTGCCGGGCGCGGTGGCTCAAACCTGTAATCCCAGCACTTTGGGAGGCCGAGATGGGCAGATCACGAGGTCAGGAGATTGAGACCATCCTGGCTAACACAGTGAAACCTTGTCCCCACTAAAAATACAAAAAATTAGCCAGGTATGGTGGCAGGCACCTGTAGTCCTAGTTACTCAGGAGGCTGAGGCAGGAGAATGGCGTGAACCCGGGAGGCAGAGCTTGCAGTGAGCCGAGATTGCACCACTGCACCCCAGCCTGGGCGACAGAGCGAGACTCTGTCTCCAAAAAAAATAAAAAAAGTTTAGCACAAGCTGGGTGCGGTGGCTCATGCCTGCAATCCGAGCATTTTGAGAGGCTGATGTGGGTGGATTTCTTGAGCCTAGGAGTTCAAGACCAGCCTGGGCAACATGACAAAACTCTGCCTCTATAAAAATACAGAATGTTAACTGGGTGTGGCGGTGCACGCCTGTGGTCCCAGCTACTTGGGAGGCTGAGGTGGGAGGATCACATGAACCTGGGAAGTCAAGGTTGCAGTGAGCTGAAATTGTGCCACTGCCCTCCAGCCTGGGCAACAGGAGTGAGACCTTGTCTCAAAAAAAAAAGCTACATTTTATGTGATTTTATTCCTATAAAATTCTGGAAAAGGCCAAATTACTGAGATGGACATCAGATCGGTGAGGGGGTAAGGGGAGCATGATTAACTGCACAAGGGTATGAAGAACTTTTTCAGGGTGATGGAACTGTTCTTATCTTAACTGAGGTGATAGTTACACAACTGTACACATTTGCCAAAACTCATTTCAGACAGAGTTTTGCTCTTGTTGCCCAAGCTGGCGTGCAATGTTGCGATCTCAGCTCACCGCAACCTCCGCCTCTCAGGTTCAAGCGATTCTCCTGCCTCAGCCCCCTGAGTGGCTGGAATTACAGGCATGTGCCACCACGCCCAGCTAATTTTGTGTTTTTAGTAGAGACAGGGTTTCTCCATGTTGGTCAGGCTAGTCTTGAACTCCCGACCTCAGGTGATCCACCCACCTCGGCCTCCCAAAGTGCTGGGATTACAGGCATGAGTCACCATGCCCAGCTTGAAAGTTACATTTTAAGGGTGAATTTTACTGTATGTAAATTATATTTCATAAACCTGACTTAAACATAAAGATTCTGCCAGGCGCGGTGGCTCACAACTGTAATCCTAGTACTTTGGAAGGCTGAAGTGGGCAGATCACAAGGTCAAGAGATCGAGACCATCCTGGCCAACATGGTGAAACCCTGTCTCTACTAAAAATACAAAAATTAGCTGGGCGTGGTGGCACGCACCTGTAATCCCAGCTACTCGGGAGGCTGAGGCAGGAGAATCGCTTGAACCTGGGAGGTGGAGGTTGCAGTGAGCCAAGATTGCGCCACTGCACTCCAGCCTGGTGACAGAGCAAGACTCTATCTCAAGCACAACAAAAATAAAAATAAAAGAAATAAAAATTAGACAGGTGTCAGAATTACATACTGTAACTCAGCTATGTAAGAAAAGAGAATAAGTGCCCCCTTATTCTCTAGAACTGAGATAAACTTCACAATTCTCATTCCCATTAATATTAGGTGGGAGAACTTACACTTGACAATTAAGGAAAACCAGGCTCTTCTACCGTAAATTAGTTTTATTAAGTTAGTTCAGCCTCGCTTGGATAAAATTTCAGCCAAATCCCTGCCTGGACTGTCACCTCCTCTCTGGGTGTGTCCGCTTCCTGCCTCTCCTGCTCCCAGCCCCACCCTGTGGATAACTCTGGGTGCGGGGGCCTGTGCTGCCCTCTTTACATCTGCTGACGTCCACAGTCAGGGTCTGGCTGGGGGGACCTGTGGTTAACCCGGCTTGTGGGTCCTGTGCCAGCTCTGCTGGTCCTGTAGATACAAACCGGAGCCCCTCCCATGTCCCCAGTGCTTTCCATTTACCTCCTGGCTTCAGCCTGAGGCAGGTCCACAGGCTCTCAGCTCGGGATCGCCTGTGCATTCCCTAGGGCCTCCTAGGGACTTCTGGGTTTCTCCTGGCCGCACTCAAGCCAAGGGGAATTGAGGTGGGGCAGTGTGAAAGGGGTGGAACACCTAAGGTCCCTCTTCCAGATTCAACACACCATGAGGTTGTCTCTACTTTGCTGGAGCCACTCCAGGTAGACATAAGGACATGCTGGAAGCGGACTGACTGCTCCAGGGCTGCAATCAAAAAGTGGGCACGGCCGGGTGCAGTGGCTCATGCCTGTAATCCCAGCACTTTGGGAGGCTGAGGCGGGTGGATCACTTGAGGCCAGGAGTTTGAGACTATCCTGGCCAACATGGTGAAACCCTGTCTCTACTAAAAATACAAAAAGTAGCTGGGGCGTGATGGCACACACCTGTAATCCCAGCTACTCAGGAGGCTGAGGCAGAATTGCTTGAACCTGGGAGGCAGAGGTTGCGGTGAGCCAAGATCATACCACTGCACTTCAGCCCGGGTGACAGAGTGAGACTCCGTCTCAAAAAAAAAAAAAAAAAAGTGGGGCACACATGTTTTTTGTTTGTTTGTTGTTGTTTTTTGTTTGTTTGTTTGTTTTTTGGGAGGGACAGGGTCTCGCTCTATTACCCAGTCTGGAGTGCAGTGGCACAATCATGGCTCACTGCAGCCTCAACTTTCTGGGCTCAAGTAATCCTCCAGGCTCAGCCTCCCAAGTAGCTGAGACTACAGGTATGAGCCACCACACCAAGCTAATTTTTTTATTTCTAGTAGAGATGAGGTCCCACTATGTTTTTTTTTTTTTTTTTTTTTTTTGAGACGGAGTCTCACTGTGTCTCCCAGGCTGGAGTGCAGTGGCGCGATCTCGGCTCACTGCAAGCTCCGCCCCCCGGGTTCACGCCATTCTCCCGCCTCAGCCTCCCAAGTAGCTGGGACTACAGGCGCCCGCTACCGCGCCCGGCTAGGTTTTTGTATTTTTAGTAGAGACGGGGTTTCACCATGTTAGCCAGGATAGTCTCGATCTCCTGACCTTGTGATCCACCCGCCTCGGCCTCCCAAAGTGCTGGGATTACAGGCTTGAGCCACCGCGCCCGGCCGGTCTCACTATGTTGCCTAGACTAGTCTTGAACTCCTAGGCTCAAGTAATCCTCTACCTTGGCCTCCCAAAGTGCTGGGATTACAGGCCTGAGCCACCACATCTAGTAACATATGTCATCTTTGTCTCTGACATGCTCTTAACCTCTGTGGAGTTTTCCTACTGTTGTACCTGCCACCAACAAGGTTTGACAAGGGTGAGAGAGCACTGGCATCTGATCTCCATCCCCAATCACCCCCTTCAAGCTCCAGAGGGTTCACACTTCCTCTTTCTGTTTTTCAGGGACTTCCTTTCCATCATATTTTCCTTCTTCCCTGCCCTGTGGATTTTTCTAGATGGTATCTACCTTTCTCCTTCCCTAGGACCACAAGCCCTGTGGTGCAATGAGAACATATGGCTTACTGATAATGAAAATGGTTTTGAAAGTGGTTCAAAACAGTATCTCCATTACTGTAAGATTTTCAGAATAAGATAGTCATGTTTTTGTTTTGCCTTTTTTTTTTCCTTGAGACAGGGTCTCGCTCTGTCGCCCAGGCTGGAATGCAATGGTGCAATCATGGCTCACTTAGCCTCAACCGCCTGGGCTCAGATAATCCTTCCACCTCAGCCTCCTGAGTAGCTGGGACTACAGGCATGTGCCACCATGCCAGGCTAATTTTTCTATTTTTTTGTAGAGATGGGGTTTCACCATGTTGCCCAGGCTGGTGTCCAACCCCTGGGCTCAAACAATCCTCCCACCTCGGACTCTTGAAGTGCTGGGATTACAGGTGTGATCCACCACACCTAGTCAAGGTAATCATTTCTAAATGCCCTTTAAAATAATACAAGTTTTCTAAACTAGAGGAATTTCATCCATTCAGACATACAACACACATTTGATTATCTTTTCCCCCAAGCCTGTTCTTCCTTCTGGTTTCTAATCCACCCAGGCACCACTGTCAGAAATTGGGACCCCTTGTTTTATTTGACTTCTGTCCCCACTCTGTCACTCTACATTCTTCCTCTTTAAATGAGAACAATTTTTACCTCTGCCTTCTCTCCCATGCCCGGTGCTGCTGCCTTAGTGGAGGCCCTCAGTCTTTCTGGCTTTTGGAATGATTTTCTGATTGACCCCAGAAGTTGCCACTGCTCATCCTTCTTGCCACTGGTGTGGTTTCCAAACCTGTCAGACTGCCGATCCTCTGCTTAAAATCCTCTGTAGGTCCCTGTGCTGGTGTTATGTGGCCCCTGCCTATCTCTGAAGACTCAATTTCTTTTCTTTTACATGCAGCCTCTGCCCCAGCCACACCACATGACTTGCAGGGGCCTGGTGTGCTGCGCTGGTTCACAGCTCTGTGCCTTTGTGCATGCTGTTCCTCCTGCTCCAATGTCCCTCATCATCTTCTTATCATTTGACATTCAGCACAAAGATCTCCTTCTCCCTGGAGCCTTTCTGATCTCTCCCAGCAAGAATGCTGTGCTTTGGGTCAGCATGGTCCCAGCTTGCCCCCATTAGGATGCTTGTCACGCGGAATTGTGTCACAGTGCTAGGCTGTGAGCTCTTTGGAGCCAGCAATAGGCACTAGTAACCTCAGTTTCCCCAGCATTTAGCACAATGCCTGACTCAAGCCAGCCCAGTGAATGAATAATGACAAGCACTAGCCCTGGAACTAGTCAAGATCTTGAAGGTAACTGGGTTCCAATTTTCCAGAGAGTCTCAGAGAAGTTAAGTGACTCACTCCACCTCACACAGCTAATTGGTGACAAAACTAGACCTGGGCTGGGCATGGTGGCTCACGCCTGTAACCCCAGCACTTTGGGACGTCAAGGTGGGCAGATCACCAGAGTTCAGGAGTTTGAGACCAGCCTGGCCAACATGGTGAAACCCCATCTCTACTAAAAATATAAGAATTAGCCAGGCGTGGTGGCGGGTGCCTGTAGTCCCAGCTACTTGGGAGGCTGAGGCTGGAAAATCGCTTGAACCCTGGAGGTGGAGGTCGCAGTGGACTGAGATCGCACCAATGCTCTCCAGCCTGGGCAACAGAATGAGACTCTGTTTCAAAACAAACAGGCCAGGCACGGTGGCTCATGCCTGTAATCCCAGCACTTTGGGAGGCTGAGGTGGGTGGACCACCTGAGGTTGTAAGTTCGCGACCAGATTGACCAACATGGAGAAACCCCGTCTCTACTAACAGTACAAAATTAGTCAGGCATGGTGGCGCATGCCTGTAATCCCAGCTACTCGGGAGACTGAGGCAGGAGAATCACTTGAACCCGGGAGGCGGAGGTTGTGGTGAGCCGAGATTGTGCCATTGCACTCCAGCCTGGGCAACAAGAGCAAAACTCCATCTCAAAAAACCCCAAAACAAACAAACATACAAACACACACACACACACACACACACACACACACACACACACACACAAACTAGACCTGGTCCTTTGACTCGAAGTGCAGAGCTCTTTCTACCACTCTGACCTCTAGACACAAGAGACGGATGAGGTAGGGAGGGGGAGTGGTGGGGACCCAGGCTGTGGGCAGGGGACGATGAGAAGACACCAGAGGCAGAAACGTAACTCAGAGCTGATTGAACTTATTCTCAAGCTGGAAAATGGGTCAACACTACAAAGGATTCTTTTTGTCAAACGCTGTTCCTCTCACCTGTGCCATTGGGATGATGCGCTCTATGTCAACAGGAGCAGCTGACACCTGAAGTTACAATAACAATGGCGTGGAATCCATTTCAATAAAAGCCTCGCTTCTTTTCACTGCGATTTGTTTGAGGCCCAGACAATTCATCTAGCCTGATTACACGAGTATTCTCACAGAGATTTCATTGCTTTGTTTCCTTTTCTTTTCTTTTCTCTTTTCTTTTCTTTTCTTTCTCTCTCTTTTTTTTTTTTTTTTTTTTTTGACAGAGTCCCACTTTGTCACCCAGACTGGAGTGCAGTGGTGTGATCTAGGCTGACCACAACCTCCACCTCCCAGGTTCAAGCAATTCTCATGCCTCAGCCTCCCGAGCAGCCAGGACTACAGGCACATGCCGCCATGCCTAGCTACTTTTTGTATTTTTAGTAGAGATGGGGTTTCGCTATGTTGGCCAGGCTGGTCTTGAACTCCTGACCTCAGGGGATCTACCCACTTTGGCCTCCCAAAGTGTTGGGATTACAGGCATGAGCCGCCGCACCTGGCCGCTTTGTTTCTTTAAAAACAAAATTTGTGGCCGGGCGCGGTGGCTCACGCCTGTAATCCCAGCACTTTGGGAGGCCGAGACGGGCGGATCACGAGGTCAGGAGATCGAGACCATCCTGGCTAACACGGTGAAACCCCGTCTCTATTAAGAAATACAAAAAAAAAAACTAGCCGGGCGAGGTGGCGGGCGCCTGTAGTCCCATTTACTCGGGAGGCTGAGGCAGGAGAATGGCGTGAACCCGGGAGGCGGAGCTTGCAGTGAGCTGAGATCCGGCCACTGCACTCCAGCCTGGGCGACAGAGCGAGACTCCGTCTCAAAAAAAACAAAACAAAACAAAACAAAATTTGTATGTTGTGACTTTAAAAGTAGCTGTGCTAAATACATCCTCATCTCATTCCCTCCTGGAGACTCAGTGTGGGGTGGCTGAAAGAGCACTGGGGTCACACGGACCCAGGGCTGAATCTTGGCTCTGCAACTGGCTAACGGCACTTACGACTAGGGAGAGCAAGTCATTTAACTGCGCCGAGCCTGAGCTTTGCTTCTGTAAGAATGGAGGTCGTGATAGTCTTCCCGGCAGTTGTTCTGGGAATGAAGATGGGCCCTAGAGAAGCAGCCAGCAGAGCGGGGAAAGCCTGGTTCTGGAGCCAGAGCACCTGGGCACCTGGACTTGAATTCTTGTTCCACTCCTTGCCAGATATGTGACCTCAGACAGGTTACAAACCCTCTCTGTGTGGTAGCTTCCTTCACTTGTGTGTGTGGTACTTGGACAATGCCTGGCACATAGTCAACATCACCTTAGTGTAAGCTGGAGAAAACACAGAACATGGTGCCAGGCACTAAACACACACAAGTTCCTTTCTTCTTCCCCTCCCAGAGGAGCCCAATTCTGTGCCTCCCTCTGGTGGATACACAGGATCTTAGCCTAGGCTCTTCAGCCTAACCCTGTAGCAATTTATGATACATCTGAAGAAACCAGGTCCTCCCTTTTCTCTGTACAGCCAATGACAAGTAAACTCTCGCTTGTCACTGGAGTCACCACGTTTTCACTCTCTCTGGCCCCTTAAATGGAGCCATAGTCCTAGCAGGCCTGTGCTTATACCTCCAGCCCTCATGCTTATATCCCAGGAATCATGAGTGAAAGCCCAGCCCAGGCACAGGGCAGCGTGATCTCCTGCCCGGCTTGACTCACAGTGCTTTTGTTCAGCTCTGTGGCCTGGGCCCTGGCTCCCGAAGCCTCCCTGGGGCCTGTTTGGACCTGTTCTTTCTCAGGTTCATTAGTCCCAGCTCACTAGCTAGACTCAACTCTGCGTGCCAGCCCTGGTCACTTTCCCCATTCTGACACGCCCCATGCTCTCAGAGGCCCCAGCCCCCAGCCCCCAGCCCTGGAACTGGTAGAGGGAGGCAGCCTGAGACAGGGGCCAGGGCCCAGACTCTGAATCTAGAAAAGGAGCCAGAGTCTTGTGATGCTGAAAACCAAGACAGCAAAGATCTGTGGGTCCTGCTTCTGTTTCTTATAGAAACCCCTCTGGCTATAGCAGTTCCAGGCCCAGAATCTGGATCCCAGAAATAAATGAGACATTAGAACTCATCTGGGCTGGCTCTTCCCTTATCTGAAGCAAGTGGCCTCATTGTAGCATCCCAGGCAGGGTGTCCTCCAGGCCCTGAGTGAAGCGCCCCGCAATACAGAACTCACTGCCTTTCCACCCCGCCCACACCATGGCTATACCCATGTCTAGAAATTCGGCTTCTGGAACTCTGACCCAGTGCTCCTAGCTGAGGCAGGAGGATTACTTGAGCCCAGGAGTTTGAGATCAGCATGGGCAACCCAGTGAAATCCTGTCTCTCTCTTGTTTTTTTTTTTTGAGACAGGGTGTCACTCTGCCACCCGGGCTAGGGT
>NW_020257588.1:0-15701 GCF_003255815.1 Theropithecus gelada
TCTGCGGAATACTTGTTCTATGAGTGCAAAGAGCTGTGTTTCGTTCATGAATGTTTCTCAAGCACCTGCAAGAGCATATCACTTAGTAAACATTTCCTTGATTAACGAGCGTACTATTGTGGAGGTAATAACTAAAAAACTTTGGTGAGTGACTGGATATGGTGGAGTGGAGGTAGCATAACTTATAGGAAAGAAAGGAAGAAAATGAACAACTCCAAAGTTAAGTTTTAAGCCTGAAGGTTTGTCCCATCTTTTCTTCTGAAAAAAGTCATTGGTATAGAAATCCACTGAAACAATACCTATTCATGTTTCAATTTTGTGACTCAATATTCAAGTTCATGCCTAATGGAATATTACTCAATAAACGAATTTTATAACTAAACTAGTTAGTATACATGTAGAAAAGACAGATAAATCTATTCCAAGGTATTAAAAGAAGACTTAGAGGAGATCACTATGACTATAACTATACATAACTATGTAATCAGTACATTAAATTTAATTATTATGTATAATATGGCTCCTTAGACTGGTGACAGATCAAGATTTAAAAAAAAGGTCTAGAACACTAAGCTAAGATAGAAAGCACCAGCCGGGCATGGTGGCTCAAGCCTGTAATCTCAGCACTTTGGGAGGATCTCAGGCAGATCACCTGAGGTCGGGAGTTTGAAAGCAGCCTGACCAACATGGAGAAACCTCGTCTCTACTAAACATACAAAACTAGCCGGGCGTGGTGGCATGCGGGCGTGGTGGCATCCCAGCTACTTGGGAGGCTGAGGTAGGAGAATCACTCGAACCCAGGAGGTGGAGGTTGCAGTGAGCTGAGATTGCACCATTGCACTCCAGCCTGGGCAACAAGAGCGAAACTGCATCTAAAAAAATAAAGGTAGAGAAAGCACCTTGAAGTCTGTGGCCATACCTTGTAATATTTTACTCCTATTAGCACCAAACATATGACAGCACGCACAGTAAGAGATTAGAAAGTATTTATTGGTAGATTAGAAATGAATTAATTGCATTTTAGATATAGCTATATTGCAGACTTGACTTCAAGGCCAGATGTTCTCAAAGAGGCCAGTTAAATCACAAATCTAGAAACCTGCTGGAGTCCAATTTATTAGCACATTTTTTATTAGTCATCGCAATTCTTTCCATAGCATAGCTTGCAAAGGACATTATATTAATCAAAGCCCTAGAAGAACACACATGACACATTGAAACTTGCTAGTAGAAGAGAGTTTAATAAAAAGGACAAAGTATGAAGGTGTGTACAGGGTTTATGGAAGAGATGCTGCAAGATATAGTGCAATTCCCCAAGAAGAGCATTGTTGGGGAGCTGTTATTACCCCTGGGTCTGAAGAACATGAGGAAAGAAGAGTTACTGAAACCTGGAGAAAAAATTCTATGGAGAAGGCTGCTTGGCAGGAGTTATGGCAAATTGCCTGGAGGAATAAATACTGTGGACTTTTTTTACACATTCCCATCTGCTACCACCAGTGCCTCCCATTGGCTAAATACAACTGGAAGCCAAGGGCAAGAAAACCCATTGATGTGGTTTGTGGAAGTCCACCTTCCAAGGCACAAGACAGGGAGGAGAAGATAAAAAGGTCATCTGAATAGGCAAACGGAAAACACCCAGCACAGGGAAGAATCAATCCTTTCACTAAAGATGGTGAGAAGCTGTATTATAGCAATTCCTAGATCTCTTAATACAGTAGATTAAAATAATGTTTCCTTGACATAGACAAATGGACATTGACTCAATGTCAATGTGTGTGTAGAGTTCCTAGAAACTTTTATATACACATAGATTATATTAAATTGTTTTTTACAAGGATGATAAAAAGAGTATAGAAATAGATTTTTAAAATGATCAATTGAAAGCCAAGCAAAAGAACTTTTAAAAACATTTTATACTAGAAATAGATTTGAAAAACCTCCTTCATGAATTGCTTACGAGTTTGCATTTATACAAACTCCATTTCCCATTACTATAATATGAATATTTTAGGGCTAATTTTACAACTGCAGTTCCACTAATATGTTGCTTTATAATGCTTTCCATTAGCAGAACCCATTTTTTGTGAAATACATTGATGTATTTTAACTTTATTTTGTGTGATATAAAACCTTTTTATGTCCTCATAATCATCAGAATTTTATGTTTTATTTGTCAACATGTTAAGTGTCCCTTAACTTGTTGATAATTTTAATTACTCTTAAAAGCTGTTTATTCTGATAGCTTTAACACCACACAAACTTCATTTTAAAAATTATGTTGATAAAAATATAGTGAGTGCACATATACTTAAAAATAAAACTACTATTTAAATTGTCTTTGGTAACTTGTAATTTTCTCCCTTGTAGGGCCTGTATTGCAGGAGCTAAATGATTGAAACTAAATTTCCGAGAACTCTGCTATTGGAATCCACAATGAGAGACTCTTGCTTTGGACTTTGAAGGTAAAAGAGAAACTTTTGTGAAATTATTGCTTCTTCAGTAGTACTTGAGAGAGATGGGGATTTTGACAGATGGGAGGTTTTGCAGACGTATTATCTAGAAAATTATCCACCTTAGTGCTGGAGGCAGCCTTGAGCCTCACTGGTGCTTCCAGGGGTTCCTGCAACTTCTGGGCTCCTTGAAAACTAGAAATGACCCCACAGTTTAGAAGTGGACTCTCTGACTTTCAGTTGTCCTTCCTTTCTTATGGATTTGTGGGCATCTACCTTTACTGTATTAAATGCTGTCCTACAAATATACTTTCCTGCTTGAACACTTTAAGTTGTTTCTGCTTTCCTGACCAAACCTAAACCAATACAAAACTTGGTTTAAAAAGGCAGTGAGGGGAGGTACTGCCAAACAAAAATATGTGATGCTGCCAAATGGCCAAGTGATGAGATGTAAGGAAATTGTTTTGGGAGAGGCTGGAAATCTGGATATGCAATGGAAAAACCTTTAGGAAACTTTCACGTGTGATAACTCTACAGAGTACAACATGAGTCTCAAAGAGCAATAGTATGCAGAAAAAGTTAATGTAGCAAAGCTGAGGTTGCTATCTTTAGCAAGTCCTGACTGAAATTTTGGCCCTTACCTGGTGTCTGGGAACAGATTTCAGGAGGGTTCTCACTATTTCTTGATAAGAATGGCTCGCTGTGCCTAAAATATTGATGAAACAATATGGTTTTGCTTTCATTCAGGGAGATTGTAATTTTGGTATGTGCTAGTCAGAGGGTGCCTCCATGACCAGCCCTCATTAACAACTCTGGCCATTTAATCTCAGATGAACTTCCCTGCTAGACAACACTTCACATGGATTGTCACCATTTGCTGGGGGGACTAAGCACATCCGGTGTGAATCCACTGGGAAAGAACTCTTGGAAGCTTGCACCTGGTTTCCTCCAGACATCACCCCATGTGCCTTACATTTTGCTGATTTTGCTTTGTATCATCTCACTGTAATAAATCATAGCTGACTATATCCTGAGTATGATTACATCCTGAGTCCTGCGAATGTTCCTAGCAAATCATCTAAGATGGGGATGGTCTTGTAGATCACTAATACAAGTGGGCAATCACATTTCTCTCAGATTGTTGAACTGAGGTATAATTAAAGAATTTCACCCACTCTAACAGAAGAAAGTCTTCATGAATCCTGCCCAACTGACTCTGAATAACTCTCATTGGTTATGGACCAGTGACTACTGTCTGTCTCACATTCTCTTTTCTGAATGGGGGCTTTTATTGCACTTATCCTGTATCTGTTCCATCATTGAAAACTGGGTGTCTTGCCTGTCAGGTTCTAACCCTCTCCCTATATGCTGTTTTGTGATGTTGTTGCTGAGACCCTGCAAATCACATTTTTGTGTTGCCAACTGGTTCCCTGGTAGGCTAAGTCAAAAGAGGATACTATCAGAAGACAAAAAGGCTTGAAGTGATGACGGGGACACTATAGTTCTTATTTGTTTCTTGTTTCTGTCTGTGCCCTCCTCCAGCCTCACTTCTTTACCATGGAAATGGCAGTCCATGCCATTGACAGCAGATTAATCAAGTTTGCAGTTTTTCCAATACTTGCAAAACAAGCTTCATTGCAATTTCTCAAAATTATTGTTACCAGCTAAATTATATCCCTTTCTGAAAAGTCAGGGTCCTAACCCTACAGAGCCCCTTCCTTCAAATTCACGGGGACCAGCATCAGCTGATCAGCTTCTCTTTTTTGAATTCTGAATTTCAACATCACAGAGCCTCTCCTCCAAGCTTCTAAATTTTGATAATTCATTTTTTTTCTCCTCATCCCTTCAGCCCTAGTGCTGGTAGCTTTTTCCCACAGTTGCTAGCTCTGTAACACCTCAGGAATTCTTTTTTGACCCTTAGTTCTTCAAAGACTAGTTATTAACATTTCATATTGAATTCTCACCTTTAAAATGGCTGGTGTGATTCAACCCCTGATTGAATCTTGACTCTGTATGGGTGGGGAAGGTCAAAAGTAAGGGTAGTGACAGTATGTCTTATAGTTCATATGACCTGAAATCCCCCTTCTGGACTTAATCGAGAAGACTTCATCACCTAAAGATCCTGGACTATCCACCCGCTGCAGTGATTGGAAGAGACTTCCTGTTATCCACCTTGGAGAAATCTGAGATCAAGGTGTTGGCAGGGTTGGTTCCTTCTGAGGGATGTGACGGAGAAATGCTCCATGCTTCTCTCCTAGCTGATAGCTGCTGGTAATCTTTGTTGTTCCTTGGCTTGGAGATGTATTACCCTGATCTCTGAATTCAGGTTCACGTGGTGTTTTTCCTGTATGTATGTCTATCTCCAGATTTCCCCTTTTTATAAAGACATCAATCACATGGAATTAGGGGTCAACCCTACTCCAGTGTGACCTCATCTTAACTATTAATAATTACATATATAAATGCTGTTTCAAAATAAGATTACGTTCTGAGATACTGGGGTTCAGGACTTCACTATATGAATCCTCGAGAAAAGAATAACCCTGTTCAAAAGAATTTAGTGGCATATACACCCATGTTATCAATGCTCTTTTTTCTATCTTCCTCTTGGATGTCAAGCCCCAAAGACCTTGAAATATGAATGCTAAAGAAGCCTGGAACCCTAAGTGGTGTAGATGGCAGAATCCTAAACACCACCACATGCTTATGCTGATTGTACTCTTTGTGAAAAACAGGGAAACATCTATTATGTTAAGAGACTGAGACTGCATCTATCTGTCACAGCAGCTAGCATTACCTTAACTAATATTACTTTTAACTACATAGTTAAAAGCAATGATCATACACTTAAAAAGGGTATCACAATTCCACCTACACTTTTATCTGTACGTCTGTGATAGTACTTTGACATTTGTATTATACTTATATATGCCTATTTCCACTCTAAGCAAAACTTTCTCAGAGTGCAGAATTTATATTTTTCATTACTTATTTCCTACGCTTTCTTGCACAATGTAAGCACTCAAAAATATTTGTTCAATTAAATAAAAGAAAACAATGGTCAAAGCAAACAGGAAGGTGACACTAAGACAGAGTCTACACTCACTGATTAATTGTGACTATCTACCAAAACTAACCAATTTAAATAATTTTCATTAAATTAAAGCTATTAATTATAATTAAAATTTCCATTAGAAAGAATAAAAATAATTCCTGCATAAAAAGTCAAAGGCGATAACAGGTATATGAAAATGTTTTCAACATCACTAATCATCAGAGAAATGCAAATCAAAATCACAAGGAGCTATCATCTCACTCTGTTAGAGTGGCTATTATCAGAAAGACAAAATATAACAAATGTTGGAAAAAGGAATCCTTATACACTGTTAGTGGGAATGTAAATTAATACAGTCATTATGAAAAAGAGTATAGAGTTTCTACAGAAGTTAAAAATAGAACTACCTCATGAATCAACAATCCCACTTCTAGATATGTATCTAAAAGAGGTATCCACATCCCCCATGTTCATTGCAACATTATTCATAATAGCCAAGACCTGAAAGCAACGTAAATGCCTATTGTCAGGTGAATGAATAAAGAAAATATGACAGAATGGATATACAACATTTTTATATGTTGGAATATTATACATTTTTTATACAATGGAATATTATTCAGCCTTATAAAAGAAGGCAATCCTGCCATTTATGAAAGCATAGATGAACCTGGAAGACATGATTCTAAATGAAGTAAGCCAGACTCAGAAGGCAAATGTTGCATAATATTGTGCTTATATGTGGAATCCAAAATGGTCAAGCTCATAGAGACAGAGAGTAGTATAGTGGTTACCAGGATCTGCGGGGAGGGCGAAATGAAGAGATATTGGTCAAGGGATGCAAGATTCAGTTATGCAAGACTAAGCAGTTCTGAAGATTTAATGTACAACAATGTGGGGTAGATCTTAAGTGATGCTACCATAGAAAAAAGAAAAAAGAATGGAACAGATAGACTAGAACAGAAAAAGTCAAGTGGTGATAACTATCTGAGGTTATGAATATGCTAATTTGTTTGTGATGATTATTTCACAATGTATATGTATATCAAATCATCAAATTGTGCACTTTAAATATATATAATTTCTCAGTATTAAATATACCTTAATAAAACATTTTTAAGAAAGGAAGAAGTCTGATGAAAATTACTCTAAATAATTTCATCTGTCTACTAGGCTACACGGCTGATATATTAGTTGGCAATACTTAACACTGAAAGAGGGATCAGACACATACACATAATCCAAAGTCAAAGAATATAAGCCAAGAGATCAGAGGATAAATTTCTATCCTCTGATTTTTTAAATAAAATTTAAACTTTTAAATTTTTAAATTTTATTTTTGTTTTCTTTCATTCTATTTCCTTTATACCAAATTTTAAAAAAAAGTACTCCAATGGATATTTGGACATCTATAGGAAAGCACTGGTATAATTTCCTGAAGAAAAAAGTAAGGTCTAAACTGAACTCGTTTCAGAACTTAAAAATAAACCACCAGGCTGAGCGCAATGGTTCATGCCTGTAATCCCAGCACTTTGGGAGGTAGAGGCAGGAGGATCACTTGAGTCTAGGAGTTCAAGACCAGCCTGGGCAACAGTCTATCTCTATGAGAAATACAAAAATTTGGTGGGCACCTGTAGTCCCAGCTACTTGGGAAGCTGAGGTGGGAGGGTCACCTGAGCTGGGGAGGTTGAAGCTGCAGTGAGCAGTGATGGCACCAATGCACTACCACTTGGGAGATAGAGTGAGACCCTATCTCAGTCAGTCAGTCAGTCAGTTCGATCAATCAGTTAATCAACCGATAAGTAAATAAGCTATCAGTCATTAATAAGAATTTTATATTGAGAAGTGCTTTAAAAGTTACCAAAAACACTCTTTTCTATATGAGAAGGATAGGCTTACATTTTAGTCCTATTTGAAAAAAAAAAAATTCAGAAATTCTAGCAAAGGGAAAAACATTGTGTCTCTCCATAAATTGGTATATCAAAAACACCTTTTAGAGTTTCCCAGCCTTCTGCATGATAAGAAATGATTGAAGTACAAACCAATTTGAGCCCTTGCATTTCCAGCGAATTTGGGGACCTATTCTAATAAACATTTATATGGTGAGTTGCTGGCAGGTCAGTCTAATTCAGCCATTAGTTTTGAGTATTCCATGTACTTAGAAAGAGAAGTGTGGTTGAAATGGTCAATAACATTGCCAACCTAAGACATTTTTTCCTTATTTTCTGCTAAAAAGCAGTACTAATTAGAAGACTAACATTGGCCTTGCATTATATAATCATGGTTTTCAACACAAATCTAGGAAATTGAGTTTCTGAAAATAGAATAACAGAATGATGCCTTCTGTTCACATAGATAATGGTCACTGGAGTGATTTCCCAAGAAACAATTTTGATGAAAATTATTGAATTGCACCCAAACTAACTTAAAAAATTCATTTGCCACAATATAAGGTGATATTATTGTGATGATAGCCCCAAAATAAGAGGTGTGGGGTACAGAAAAGGAAAAAAGATCAGATTGTAAGATATTAACATGGACACTTTCAGAAGGTAGAAAATGGAATGTAATACATTAAAATTGCATGGATTTAAACGCACCAGATCTAATTTAGACATGGAAAAGATAATATTGTGTCTGAATATCAAAGTTACTGCTATTTCTATTAATCAGGGCTACCACTTTTTCTGTTTCTGAAGTGAAAGGGTAGGAAGGTGAGTACACAGTAGTTAGAAAATATTTATTCAGTATTTACAAGAAGTAAAACGCCAGGAGAGGTTTTGAAGAAGAAAGATTCTTTACAAAAGGAAGTAGCTGGTTCTAGATTCTTGATGATATCAACACCAATTATCTAAATAATGAATTTTAGTAAAATTCAATAAAAATATTTATGGACACTTTTTATAGGCACATGACTTTGTGTAAGTCACTTGGGCTATTTGAACCTTGACTTTCCTATCTGTAGAAGGGGAAAGTAATGGATAATTTACCTAAGTATCGGAGAGAATATAGGCACATTTTCCAAAATACTTTTCTTTTTTTTTTTTTGAGACAGGGTCTCACCGTCGCCCAGGCTGGAGTGCAGTGGTGCCATCTCGGCTCACTACATTCTCTGCCTCCCAGGCTCAGGAGATCCTCCCAACTCAACCTCCTGAGTAGCTGGGACCACAGGTGCCCACCACCATGCACAGCTAATATTTTGGGGGTTTTTTTGTAGAAATGGGGTTTCGCCATGTAGATTTCTTTTTGGAGTATAGTGCCCAAACTTCATGGATATATATATACATATCTCAAAATAATACTTATGGGCTCCTTCCTTCCCTCCTTCCTTCCTCCCTCTCTCCCTCCCTCCCTCCCTCCCTCCCTCCCTCCCTCCCTTCCTTCCTTCCTTCCTTCCTTCCTTCCTTTTCTTCCTCCTTTCCTCTCTCCTTTCCTTTCTCCCCTCCCCTCTGCCCTCCCCTCCCCTCTGCCTTCCCCTCCCCTCTACTCCCCTCCTCTCTGCTCCCCTCCCCTCCCCTTCGTTTCCTTCCCCTCCCTTTCTTTTTTCCTTTTTTTTTTTTTTCCCCCAACACGGAGTCTTGCTCTGTTGCCCAGGATGGAATGCAGTGTCATCATCTGGGCTCACTGCAACCTCCACCTCCCAGATTCAAGCGATTTTCCTGCCTCAACCTCTGGAGTAGCTGGGATTACAGGTGCGCACCACCACACCCCGCTTAATTTTTGTATTTTTAGTAGAGATGGGGTTTCGCCATGTTGGTCAGGCTGGTCTCCAACTTCTGGCTTCAAGTGATCTGCTCACGTTGGCCTCCCAAAGTGCTGGAATTACAGGCATGAGCCATTGCACCCAGCCCTTTTTGGCTAATGTTTACAAAGAAAATATTTACATGCACAAGACTCACTAAAATTTTAACAAAATGATGTGTAGGAAAAATCTTAAATTATCTTCTGAATACAACTGTTAGACCATTAGAATTACATGCAGACATTTTGAAAACCAGACAAATATCAAAGGGAATATGCAGTATGTTTTCATACACATAAACAAATATATTTATTAGTGATCAGTAATTTCTGGTTTAATCATTTTGCTTGTGTGTTACTTACACATAGACAATTTACTTTGTCTTATTTACCCTTTAGAATATTGACTAGGAGCTCTGGGAGTTGACAAAAAATACATTAAAATATTTCACATTATAGAAAAAAGGAAATAATTTTCCAGTTAGTATTTTGTGCAGATTTTCGTGTGTCACTGTCATCAAGCAGGTGATGCGATGCCTATATATCCAAAATACATTATAGAATTTTAGAAATGGCATGCAATCAAACTAGTAGGTGGTCAAAATATGTAAGGACTCTTAAAGCAAACCATGACAAAAAGGAGAAAATAGATCTTTCATCACTATTTTGGAGAATGTTGCTAAGCATAGCATGATAGAATATTCACCTCCCAGAACTGTCATTAAAAGAAATCCAAGCTCAGAATTACATTTAAAAATAAAATATGCATATTTAAAGTCTATTTTGTCAAAAAACTATTTTTGATATCATTATAATGGATATGTATAATGTGCAAACCTGCTCTTTTCATGTCTGGAAATACATTGTACTCATGAAAAGCTGCCACATTTTTAAGACTATGGAATCTGTTGCCAATTTTTATTATTATTGTGCATCTCCTATGAGTGCTAGACATCATATCAATAAACTAAACTCTCCCTTAGAACCATACAGTACTAAAAAACAGCTAATATAATAAGTTAAATAGAGGCTCTCAGGCTACAACTGAATGGAGGTGGCTTTTTATTTTTGTAGATATGTTCAAGATAACACTATCATTTATGTTTTAACCCCATTGACTTATTTATGATTGCCTTAAGAAACATTTTGTGGCCGGGCGCGGTGGCTCAAGCCCGTAATCCCAGAACTTTGGGAGGCCAAGGCGGGCGGATCATGAGGTCAGGAGATCGAGACCATCCTGGCTAACATGGTGAAACCTCGTCTCTACTGAAAACACACAAAAAATTAGCCGGACGTGGTGGCGGGCGCCTGTAGTCCCAGCTACTCCGGAGGCTGAGGCGGGAGAATGGCGTGAACCCGGGAGGTGGAGCTTGCAGTGAGCAGAGATCGCACCACTGCACTCCAGCCTGGGAGACACAGCAAGACTCCGTCTCAAACAAACAAAAAAGAAACATTTTGTGATACTTAATTCGTTGTGATATTAAATAATATTGGTATTATGGAAATGTGATTAAGTTTTTAGTTATGCTATATAAAATTAATTTCTAATTATTTTAAATAATAACATTTTCCTCATTATAAAAAATGACATTATTTACTTAAAACCCTTTTGAAAATAGTGTGAAGAAACGCAGGTTGAAAAATAATGAATACTCTCAAGAGGTAAAAGATTATAGAGAGTCAGTTGGAGTAAGAACTCCAACATTTTTAAGACCCAAGATTGTGTGGTTTTCATGCTCAGTTTTCTCTACTCCATCCTTTGACATATTTATTTTCTTATTGCAAATTAGCCATTTGGAAATAATAAATATACGTTATAGAATTTTAGAAATGGCATGCATTCAAGTTATAAATTTTAATCATCTCTATATTCCCAGGATGTATTCAGATCCCCAGAGCAGGCATCCAAAGCATGTCTGTGGGTAAATATATTAACTAATAAATCTAGTCAAGTATTTCCCAACCTCTTTCATGCCACGGAAAACAGGGGAAAAATATCATTTTACACAGCAATCTTGGATAAATATAGGAGGACACTCATGGTCAGAGGTCACTGGTCCAGACCCTGTCCTGCTGCCTTGAAGACTGAAGCCATCAATACATTGACACACCTGAAACTCATTGGCTTGACAAGTAGAAAACACATCTGCTTTTTGTACAAAGCTATTTTATGGGTCAGGTGGAAACTGGAAGCTGGGAAACCAGTATCACCTTATTCATGTTGAAATAAAGGAAGAGGGAATCATCTGCATCAACTAGGGCAGATGCTTCATCATGTCCAGCAAAGATTCTGTATTCCTTTGCTTCCAAGCAGTTTACACATGTGAAATGGAGAGCCTGAAATAGCAGTAAGCATCCATGGTTTGCAGTAGGCTTCTGATATGCAGCTATGACCACTTCTGCAATCACCTAGCACCTATATATTCCTTTTATAAATCAATGGTTTTATAAATGAAACCAACATTATTAAATATTTGTTCACTCCAACAAATGTGTATATGTGTGATACATTCAGTTTGTATATGATAAAACAAGATAGGAGTAATCAAATGATTTATACAAACTTCTCTAGCTATTTAGTAGCAGAAGAAGGACTGAAAGCCAAATCTTCTGAAACCCCAGTTGCAGAGATCCACTGGAAGACACACATATCTGTTATCCAGAGAAAAATAAGGCTACTTCCAAAAGAGTTTAAAGCTCTAAAGCCTAGCTCTTAATTTGTTCTAAAGAAAAATTTACCACAAGCATTAGGATACAGTGTATTTTTTAAACAAACTAATTAGTATTTTCAAAGTTGCATCCTTGTGTTGTATTCCTGTAAAACAGACTCTTACTTATACCCAAATATATATGCAGCAATAACATTAAGTCAGAAATACTTTTGGAACTTACTTGTGGCTACCTATTGCCTTTGATGCCTCAGTATACTAGTAGGATCTGGTTATTGACTGGCTTTTGAGTATCTATTTTAACCCTAGATATTAGATGAGATTCAACTCACACCCCACCACTATTTTGAAAACCTTATATACTTACCCAGATTAGATAATTCATTTCTGTGCCCCATGACTTTGTTACTGCTAAATTTTGGATTCTAACTGGCCATACAATGGAAAGAAAGGCCCTAAGCGAGTGAGAAAAAAAAAAAAATCACTTTTGGAATGCCAAGCAGCATTGGTGCCTTTTATCTTCTATTCTTTTCACTCCCTTAAGGATAAAACATAGTATCTTACGTTCTCATTGGAATATTTCTGTCCAATTATCAGAAACATCAGTTTATCAGCAAAATAAGCACCCCTCCACTCTGCCACCCTGTCCCTGATTAATATTCATCTAACTTTATCGATGAACAAGTCCTAAACCATTAGTACCCTAAAATAACTTTTCACATAGGGGTGTTTCTTTACTGTGTTAACATTTAAATAACTTACTTCCTTAATATAATCATCAAAGACAAAAATCAACCCCAGAAATGCTGCCAAGTTTGCTGACGAATTGTGAATTATGCGTGTAGGTAAGGAGTAGAGCACTTACATAACAGGAACTAATCTATCAACAGTAACATCAGAATATTGTGGCAAGGGTGAGAATAAAGTGAATATGAGCTAACTGATGAGGGGAAAATAAATTCATTAAGAAGAAACCAGTGGAACATCTTGAACCAGCAAAGTTCTGACTCTCGTTGCAAAAGAGAATTTCCTAATTCTCACACTACACCCTTCTCCCTGTGTCAGTAGTAATCACACAGGAGTAGATATTTCAAGGAGTTAGTAGAGTATTTTCTATTCAATCCTGAATTCAATGTTCAATATTTTGGACATCTTCTATGCATTTCAGAAGCTATTAAAGGAAACAGACAAAGGAGTGATATCAGCAAGATAGCGAAATAGATTTCTACTCCCATATCTCCACAGAAGCATCAGTTTAGACAACTATCTATGAACAAGAGTGCCTTTGTGGAAGTTTGAGAGTCCAGTGGTGAAGTTCTAGGACAATATTAGATCATAAAATCCAAAAACGAACTCATTGAAGGGAGTAAGATAACAGTTCCATTTTATCCAAACCACCCATTTCTCAAGGTGGCACAGCTCAGTGCCAAGAAAAGTCCCCTTGGCCAGCAATTTCTCCCACTGGATAAAATAAGAACATAGGGAGTGAGCACTGGGTCCCTGAGCTGTGCAGGATGCTACCCAAGCAGCCCAAATTTTTTTTATCCCATCAGAATACTGATGTGATTGTCATGACTGAGAGATTGGGAGAGGCTGGGAGGTGGAAATAGAGGCCACAGAACCTACTAACTACTCCAAGGACTTCATCAAGAAGCCTGCTCAATAGCTGCTTGGGATGCCTGGCTGGTGAACTCTCCCCAGCTGGCCCATGGACATTCAAATTACTTTAGGCTCCTCACTCCACCCAACCCTGGGCCAGCTCCTCTAGTGTGCCTTCATGGACAGCAAATGCAATCATCTTGCATAGACCACTGGCTCAACTATTTAGGATTGGGAGAAGGTACAAATGAACATTTCAGGGCACCATCTTAGGGAAAACAAACAACAGACTCTCAGCCTTTGACATGGCTTTGCAGGATCAAGAGAAAGTATACAATCTTAAGAGTTCCCTTGAGAGAAGGAAATTTTTAAAAAGTGGACACATCTATAAAAAAGGTCTATGAGAGCCTCAGAATTATTAGATGGCCTGTGTGGTGAAAATGTTTCTCTCCTTAAGATAGACAGTAAAGACTTAAATTCTTTAAATCTGAAAACGAAAGCACAACACTTCAAAAAACACACAAAAAAGTAAATATAACACCCAAAGGAACACAGTAATATTCCAGTAGCCAACTCCAAAGAAATGGAGATCTATGGATTGTGTGAAAATAGTTCAATGTAATTTTTTAAGTAAGCTTAGCAAGCTATAAGAAACCATCTGATCTTTGACAAACCTGAGAGAAACAAGAAATGGGGAAAGGATTCCCTATTTAATAAATGGTGCTGGGAAAATTGGCTAGCCATAAGTAGAAAGCTGAAACTGGATCCTTTCCTTACTCCTTATAAAAAATTAATTCAAGATGAATTAGAGACTTAAATGTTAGACCTAATACCATAAAAACCCTGGAAGAAAACGTAGGTGATACCATTCAGGACATAGGCATGGGCAAGGACTTCATGTCTAAAACACCAAAAGCAATGGCAACAAAAGCCAGAATTGACAAATGGGATCTAATTAAACTGAAGAGCTTCTGCACAGCAAAAGAAACTACCATCAGAGTGAACAGGCAATCTACAGAATGGGAGAACATTTTTGCAATCTACTCATCTGACAAAGGGCTAATATCCAGAACCTATGAAGAACTCAATGAAATTTAGAAGAAACTAACAAACAACCCCATCAAAAAGTGGGCAAAGGATATGAACAGATACTTCTCAAAAGAAGACATTCATACAGCCAACAGACATATGAAAAAATGCTCATCACCACTCGCCATCAGAGAAATGCAAATCAAAACCACAATGAGATACCATCTCACACCAGTTAGAATGGTAATCATTAAAAAATCAGGAAACAACAGGTGCTGGAGAGGATGTGGAGAAATAGAAACACTTTTACACAATTGGTGGGACTGTAAACTAGTTCAACCATTGTGGAAAACAGTGTGGTGATTCCTCAAGGATCTAGAACTAGAAATACTATTTGACCCAGCCATCCCATTACTGGGGATATACCCAAAGGATTATAAGTCATGCTGCTATAAAGACACATGAACATGTATGTTTATTGCGGCACTATTCACAATAGCAAAGACTTGGAATCAACCCAAATATCCATCAGTGACAGACTGGATTAAGAAAATGTGGCACATATACACCATGGAATACTATGCAGCCATAAAAAAGGATGAGTTTGTGTCCTTTGTAGGGACATGGATGCAGCTGGAATCCATCATTCTTAGCAAACTATCACAAGAACAGAAAACCAAACACCGCATGTTCTCACTCATAGGTGGGAACTGAACAATGAGATCACTTGGACTCAGGAAGGGGAACATCACACACCGGGGCCTATCATGGGGAGGGGGGAGGGGGGAGGGATTGCATTGGGAGTTATACCTGATGTAAATGACGAGTTGATGGGTGCTGACGAGTTGATGGTTGCAGCACACCAACATGGCACAAGTATACATATGTAACAAACCTGCACGTTATGCACATGTACCCTAGAACTTAAAGTATAATAATAATAAAAAAAAATAAAAATAAAAAAATAAAAAAATGTGAAAAAAAAAAAGAAAACAGATAGAAAACAGCAAAATCAGAAAAAATAAAACAAAACAAAACAGCAAGTTCAATAAATAGATAGAATATAAAGAATGAACCAATCAGAAATTCTGGAACTGAAGAACAATGAATGAAATTTTAAAAATTCAAGAGGAAATGCCAACAGTAGACTTTATCAAT
>NW_020257589.1:0-18166 GCF_003255815.1 Theropithecus gelada
AAAAAAAAAAAAAAAAAAAAAAAAAAAAAAAAAAAAAAAAAACCTCTTATAGTCAAAATCTCTGACCCTACTTTGATGGCACAATGCTGTGAAGGATGCACCACCATCTAGTGGTTACTCCAGTTAATTGCAGAACAATTGATTCACTGATGAGTTCATTTATCCATTGGATAGAAATAGCTGTTTGAGTACTTGCCATGTAAAATATTAGGCATCTACTGATTCTTTTGGTTTTATTGACTTGGTCCTGACATGTAGTAGGCAGAGTTCTATATGACTCTATAGCTCCCAATGATCCCCACATTCAGGCATTCACATCCTTGGGTAAGCCCCTCCCCTTGAGTCTGGACTGGAACTAGTAACTTGCTTCCAATCAATAGAATATGGCAAAGGCCGTGAGATGTCACTTCAGTGATTATGTAACAAAAGATATTGACTTCCACTTTGCCAGAAGACTCTGTTTCATAATGACTTTGGTCAAAGTGCCATTGTTAGAGAAGACTCAGTGCCGCCCAGAAACTGAGATCCTCAGTCTAACCACCCTGAAGGAATTTGAACCTGCCAAAAACTAACACACAAGAACTGTGAAGTGGATTACTTCCCTGTTGAGCCATCAGAGGAGACCCCAGCCCTGGTGAACACTTTGATTGTAGCCATGTGAGAGACTCTGGAGCAGAGAATACAGCTAAGCCATTTTCCACTGAAACTGTGAGATAATAAATGGGCATTATTTTAAGTTGCAGAGTTTGGGGACAATTTGTTATGTAGCAGTAGTTTACTAATACATGACAAAAACTTGATGAGGAAAGTAGCATTATAATCTCCATTTTATAGAAACCTAAACTCAAAGAGATTGAACGATTTGACCGAGCACACAGACTGGCTAGAAGAGTCAAAATTCAAACTTGTATCGATTTGATTTCTTACACTATGTTCTTTCCAACAGTGTAATGCTGCAACCCTGTTTGACTATTTCCTGTAAGCCAGGCACTGTAAAAAGCACTGACATTCCATAGATGAAAGACATAGATGAAAGAGCTAACAATCTTTTGTGGGAAAATGACAACTAGACTAATCAACAGTTGCATTAAAGTATCCTAAAGGCTAGATTCATTAGAGTGTTATAAATGTGACATTAAAATGACCAAAAGATGTGTATCTAACAGCCTGGAGTTAGGGAATAAAGGTGGACTTGAGGGCATGGGGCTAATCAAGGAAGATTTCCTCAAGTAGATGGCATCTGAATCATGTCATGGAGGATGAATAGGAAATAACAAATGAAGAAGGTGAGCATTGCAAGTGGAGAGAACAGCATGGAGAAATACATGGAGACTTGAATGCTTCTTTACTTCCAAAAGAAATAGACAATTATTACACATATATAGAGTCACATCTAAAGTATCTATATCTGCATATTAAACACACATACACACACATAATTTCCTGACAGCGGCTCCTGGCAACATATTATCTCTATTGTCCTTGGAATTTTAGCCCTTCCAGAATGTCATATAAATGGAAATGTGTATATATATATATATATTATATTATATATATATTTCCTTATTATTTTTCAAGTTAAAATAATCACTTTGTCCCCAAATCTCTTCCTTTTCTTATGTTCGCTGACTTGCTGAAAGACTCCACCATTATTCAGATTGTATAAATTGACCATAAATTTGACCATTCATCTAACAATTCTATTTCCCTGCCCTAGCTGTGTTCAGTGTATTGCCAAGCCATATTGATTCTTTCTTTTACATCTCTTTACTCCATCCCTATTTTCCAAAGCCTTACTATTTGGATATCCATCACTTCTCCATATCCTCTCCCAACCTACCTGCCTTCCTTCAGTTTTGCCTTTTTCAAATTTATCTTCCAATTGATACAAAGCTAAATACCCTAAAATACAAAAGTGATGCCCTTGTTTACAATGCTCAACTTCACCTTTAAAACAAATGAGTCATAGGTAAATAGAAAATGAGAAAGGTAGGCTAAATATGGGAATCTAAGAAGCACTAATATTTAGGGGGTTGAGGAGCCTTTTCATCATGCTAAGAATGCATGATTAGGAGAGAGCAGCATTGTGGAAGACAAGGGGAAAATATTTCAAAGGAGAAGTTATTGATTATGCTAAAAGTCGTAAGAAGTCATAAAAAGAACTGAAGATGAATTTTGCAATCAGAATGTTTTTGCTGACCTTAACAAAAATGAGTTTTTTGTGTAGTGGTGAAGATAGAAACTGGATTACAGTAGGGTGCAGAGTGAGAAAGTGGGGTTAGGATAGACATCTCAGAGGCAATAGAGTCTTCTGGCAAAGTGGAAGTCTAAGATCTTTTGTTACACTTCCACTTCTTTAAAGTTGAGTTTATTGATATGCAATTCACGTATCATGTAATTCATCATGTTAGGTGTACAAAGGTATACACTGTGCAACTACCACCACCACAACTGAGATACAGAACACTTCCTTCCCCTCCAAAACAGTTCTCATGCTCTTTGTTGTCAATACCATGCCCTAATTCCAGCTTCTGGCAACACTCCATCTCTTTACTGCCCCTAGAATTTTATCCTTTCTAGATGCCATATGAATGGAGTCATATGATATGTAGCCTTTTGAATCTTGCTACTTTCACTTAGAAAAATGATTTTGAGATTATTCTTTGTTGTTGCATGTGTTAATGGTTTGGGTCTTTTTATGCTGAGTAACATTCAATTGCAAGAAGGTAAGACTGTTTATCCATTCGCTAACTGATGAAGATCTGGATTCTTACCAGGTTTTTGAAATTATGAGTAAAGAAGCAATAATCATTTGTGTACAGGCTTTTGGGTAGAAGGATGTTTTCATTCTCATGGGTAATATGTAGGAATTGGGAGTGAGATTGCTCAGTGTTACAGTAAGTGTATTTTTAGTTTTATAAGAAAAAAAATGCCAAACTGTTTTCCATTTTACATCCCTGCCACCAAAGCATGAGAGTTATTCCACATCCTCTTCAGCATTTGGTATGTCAATTATTATATATAACCAACTCCCTCTCCTTCCCTCTCTCTCTCAACACATACACAAATACGTGTATATAAAATAGTTAATAGTTGCATAGTGATATCTCATGTGGTTTCAATGGACATGTTATTGATATTGAGTATCTTTTCATGTGTTTATTTGCTATCTTATCTGATGAAGTATTTATTTAAATCTTTTGTATTTTTTAAACTGACTTGTTTTCATTATTGAGTTTTGAGAGTTCTTTAAATATTCTGAATATCAGCACGTAAGAAAAAACATGTTTTGCAATATTTTCACATTCTATGGTTTTTCTTCTTATTTTTTTGAGTGTCTTTCAAAGAGCTGAAAACTTTTAATTTTGATGAAGTGCAATTTATCAGATTCCCTTATATCATTTGTGCTTTTTTAGGTATAATTTTAAAAATCTTTGCTGAGACCAAGATCCCAGAGATTTCCTGTTTTCTCTTCCAAGTTTTATATTAAATCTAAGTTTTAATATAGTTAGTTTTTGCAAATGATTGTATAAAATTTGAGTCGAAGTTCATTTCCCTGCAATATGGCTGCATGCAATGTGCTAGCTTTGTTTGTTGAGAGGACTTCCTTTTCTCCAGTGATTTGCTTTACACCTTTGTTTAAAATGAATTGATTGTATGTATGTGAGCCTATTTCTGCATTCTTTATTGTGTTTATCTATTTCTATCTTTTGCCAATTCTACATTATCTTGATTATTGTGCTTCTATAGTAGATCTTCAAGTCAGATAGTGTGTGAGTCCTTCAACTTTGTTCTCTTTTCCAAATTGGTTTTTATTGTTTTATTTCCTTTGGCTTTCCATACACATTTTAGAATCAGGTTATCAATTTCTACAAAAAAAAATCCTACTGATATTTTCATTTGGATTAAATTGAATGCAGAGATTAAATTTGGAAAAATTAACATTTTAGCAATGCTGAGTATTTCAATCAGTGAACATGACATATAGCTCATTTATTTGGGCTTATGTAATTTCTTTTATCAGTGTTTTGTAGTTTTCGGCATTCGAATCTTGCTACTATTTATAGTAGTAATTTATACCTAGTTATTTCATTTAAAAAAATTAATCATACTTAAAACAATTTCAGTTTCAAATTGTTCAATGCCAGTGTATAAAAACAACTAATTTTTGTATATTTACTTTGTATCCTGTGACCATGTTAAAGTTATTTGTTCTAGTCTCTTTTTGGCAAATTCTTTGAAATTTTCTGTATAAACAATCATGTTATCTGTTAATAGAGGGAGTTTTAATTACTCTTTTCCAGTATATGTAACTGTTATTTCTTTTTCTTACCATGTTGCACTGACTAGGATCACCAATACAATGTAGAATAGTAGTGGTAAGAATGAACACCTTTGTATTAATCTTGATCTCAGGGGAAAAGCGTTCAGTCTTTCACCATTACTATGTTAGCTCTAGGTTTTTTGTAGACGGTCATTTTCAGGCTGAGGAAGTTTCCTTTAATTCCATTTGCTGAGTGTTTTTATCATATGAATGTTGAATTTTGTTAAATGCATTTATTTCTATATCTATGGAGATGATCACATAGAATTCCTTCTTTATCATGGTGAATTACATTAATTGAATTTTAAATGCTGAATGAATCTTGCATTCCCAGGTTAATCTCATTTAGTCTTAATATATTACCTGTTGCATATATTACTGAGTTGGGATTATTAATATTTTTTGTTGTTTTGTGTCTGTGTTCATGAGGGATATTGGTTTGTAGTTCTCTTTTCTTGAAGGAATTATCTGGTTTTGGTGACAGGGTAATAAAAGTCTCATACCCTGAGACTCTCATGCCCTGAAATATCTCCTTCTCTTCTAATTTCTGAGTTTGTGTAAAACTGACATTTATTTTTCCTTAAGTAGTTTACAGAAATCACCTACAAAGCAATCCAGTCTGGGGTTTTCCTTGACAGGGTTTAGCTATCAATTTAATTTCTTTAATTAATATTTAGTTATATATTTCCGCTAGAGGAGCTTTTGTCATTTATGCTTTTAAAGAAATTTGTTCATTTTAACCAAGTTGCTCTCAATATACTTTTATACTTCCAATGTCTGTATAACTTCTAGTTATTTCTCCTTTTATTGCTGATATTGATAATTTTTGTCTTCTCTTTTCCTTGGTCAAACTAGTTTGTCATTGATCAATTTTATCTTTCTTTTCAAAAACCATCTTTTTGGTTTTATCTTTTTTTCTATTGATTTTCTGATTTTAAATTTATTGATTTCTGTGTAATTATTTATTACTTTATGATGGCTTTCCTTCTGCATGCTTTGGCTTTAATTTTTGCTCTTCCTTTTCTGGTATCTTATATAAGAAACTGAGATTATTGATTTTGTGACCTTTTTATTTTTCTCATATAAGCACTTAATGCTAAAAATTAGGGATCTGCACACTTTTTCTGTAAAGGGCCTGATAGTAAATACTTTAGGCTTTGTGATCTGTATGTATGAATCAGGGAGGACAGAGAAAGGGAGTAGCTAGGAGAGCTGAACACTGAATGAAGTTTTGCCTTTACTGTTGTTGCTCTATAGCATGGGAAACAGGAAAAAAAGGGAGAAAAGGGAGACTGTAGGAGATTAAACCATAGCTATTTTCTAAGCCCTTGTGTGAATGAAAGGGGGAAGCTAGTTTCTCAAACGCTGGTCCATGGACTGGCACCTAACAGATGACTTTTTCTTTCTTCCTTTGAAAGTCTCCCCTGATTACGCCAGTATAAAGTAAGCATTCCCTCTTTTCACTTCCTATAACTCTTCTCTTGTAGCATATCATGTACTGCCTTCACCTATGATTATCATTTTGTTTACATGAGCTCTTTCTTTAGCCAGGTGTGGTGGCACGTGCCTGTAGTCCCAGCTACTCAGGAGGCTGAGTCAGGAGAATCTCTTGAAACTGAGAGGCAGAGGTTACAGTGACCCAAGATGGTGCCAGTTGACTCCAGCTGGGCGACAGAGTAAGACTCTGTCTCAAAATAAAAAGGATCACTGTGTGTCTGAGCCCAGACACACAGTGTCTTTTTCTTTTTCTTCTTTTCTTTCTTTTTTTTTGACAGAGTCTCACTCTGTTGCCTAGGCTGGAGTGCAGTGGCATGATCTCAGATCACTGCACCCTCCACCTCCTGGGTTCAAGCAATTCTCCTGCATCAGCTTCCTGAGTAGCTGGGACTACAGACGTATGCCACCACACCCGGTTAATTTTTGAATGTTTAGTAGAGAAGGGGTTTCACCATGTTGAACAGGATAGTCTCGATCTCGTGATCCGCCTACCTCAGCCTCCCAAAGTGCAGGGATTACAGGCGTGAGCCACCGCGCCCGGCTTGAGCTTTATCTTTCTAAATAAAGCATAGGCTTTATGAGAGGAGAATAAATCTTTGGTTAATTAAGAGAACGATAGATTGGGTGCCCTGGCTCACATCTGTAATCCCAGCCAGCATTTTGGGAGCCCGAGGCAGGCGGATCATTTGAGGCCAGGAGTTCCAGACCAGTCTGGCCATCATGGTGAAACCCTGCCTCTACTAAAGATACAACAATTAACCAGGAGTGGTGGGGCACACCTGTCATCCCAGCTACTCAGGAGGCTGAGGCAGGAGAATCACCTGAACCTGGGAGGTGGAGGTTGCAATGAGCCGAAATCGTGCCACTGCACTCCAGCCTGGTGACAGAGCCAGACTCCATCTCAAAAAAGAAAGAAACGAAAAGAAAAGAAAAAAAAACACATAAAAGGGTAATTAATGGTCTTTCTAGGACTATTAACCATTTATTCTAATTTTTCAGGTTTAATGACACTACTCATGACATTCCCTGACCAAACTCTTTGGCCTGTGCCACAAACATTAGGGGTTCTGATAGAAATGGGTGAGCCCAGACACACAGTGATCCTTTTTATTTTGAGACAGAGTCTTACTCTGTCGCCCAAGCTGGAGTCCACTGGCACCATCTCGGGTCACTGTAACCTCTGCCTCTCAGTTTCAAGAGATTCTCCTGACTCAGCCTCCTGAGTGGCTGGGACTACAGGCACACGCCACCACGCCTGGCTAATTTTTGTTTTTTCAGTAGAAACGGGGTTTCATCACATTGGCCAGGCTAGTCTCGAACTCCTGATGTCAAGTGATCTGCCCGCCTCAGCCTCCCAAAGTGCTGGGATTACAGGTGTGAGCCACTGCGCCCGACCTCTATCACTTTCTTGAGACCCAGTGGCTCTTAGAACTTAAAGGCCACAGAACCTTTAAAATCTGGCAAATTTATTAACTTTGAGGTGGAGTAGCAATTCCCTCTTAGGGACTTGTGATCCCCCCCAAGCATAGAAATAAAGGAAAAATCTTGAGTTCCTTCAAGGAAAATTCTAGGCACCTACTAGTGCTGTAAAGTAAGTAAGTAACTTGCTAAGCAAGAGGGTAATAATAGCCTAAAACAATAGCCAAGGAAGTTAGAGCCCAGAGATGCTTGGTTTCTTTTTAGAAACTAAAGGTAACATCTTAAGATATGTCTCTTTCTCTCTCTTTTTTCTTTTTCTTTCTTTTTTTTTTTTAGACAGAATCTTGCTGCTCTATCACCCAGGCTGGAGTGCAGTGGTGCAATCTCTGCTCACTGCAACCTCCACCTCCTGGGTACAAGCAATTCTTTTACTCAGTCTCCTGAGTAGCTAGGATTACAGGCGCCCACCACCATGCCTGGCTAATTTTTGTGTTTTTAGTAGAGATGGGGTTTTACCATGTTGACCAGGCTGATCTCGAACTCCTGACCTCAGGTAATCTGCCTGCCTTGGCCTCCCAAAGTGCTGGGATTACACACGTCAGCCACTACGCCTAGTCTGATGTGTCTCTTAGTTGCCCTTTAGAAATGCAGATCCCCTCATAGAGGGCCCCCATCAAACAGATCCACTGGCACATAGACCTCAAGTAAGCAGGAATTGAAGACTGAACTCTGCTCACTGCATTGTTCTGAATTTCTTCTTAAGGGGTCTGAAGGGAGTCATACCCATGATCCAGTTAACATTCTCTTCTGCTGACCCTCAATTTTTAAACAAAGCTTCTCTTCCTTAACTGCAAATCAGAAATCTACCTGTTGAATCTACCTGTTATGTGTAAGCCCTCCCAACCCACCATTTAAAGATATCCCACCCTTCTAAGCTAAAAACAATGTGAACTTCCACATATTGATTTACAATGTTGCTTGCAATGTCTACTTTCCTGAAATTTACCTTTGCCTTTAAAAGCCTTTATTTGTCAGCCACTGGGGAGATCAGAATTTGAGCATTAGCTACCTACCTCTACTTGCTTCTCACCCTGCAAATAAATGCCGTCCTTTCTACTGTTGCAACCTCACTTGTGCATATCTGGTTTTCCTGCTTGCTGGGTGAAAGGATCCCAGTTCTGTTCTATAACAACTTCATGCCTGAAAACTATAGGTCCATTCAGATGTGTCAACATATCTGCAACAGTTGGACGATGTGAAACTGACAGAACTTTGAGAAGTGCTGCCTCTGATGAGATCAGGCGCATTGAATGTGGTATGGCCGTAGACAGAAGTGCTGCTTCTGGTAAGACATTCTGGAGGTAGTTCCAGGCCAGAGTGGAGGAGGTAACTGTTCACGACTCAAGCCTCTGGTTCAGTGCTGTCCACTGATTCCCTCATCTACTTGCATATCATTTCATAGACTGTGATTCTGACCTTCAGACCTGGCTCCTCTTCCCCTGTTTGAAATGGTTTCTTTGCTGCCTTTCAATTTGGGTCTGATTTGGTTTTCTTTCTGGACTTACCCTATTTTTGTCTAGCTCCCTTTGGGTTGTTGACTACATTTCAAAAATGTAGTATCTCCCTGCAGCTGCACCGTAACTCCAAGGCAACCAACACCTACGCTTATCCTCTCTTAGCTCAGGTTTCCACATCCCAGCTAAGAGGAATCAGGTACATAGGACCTTTTTATACCGTGTCTGAACCAGCAGTCATATCCTGCTTCGCACAAGGTAGTTGTTTGGCATCACTTACGGAATAGAAAGTTCACACAAGCTGTGAGTGTGTGAACGTGTGTAGAACCTGGGAGGTCTGTGCCGGCACACAGTGGATGTTGAGTCATGGGCATAAGGAGGAAGCATTGGAGCACAGAGAAGACATGGGGTTCCTTAAAGACTAAAAATTATGGGGAGAGTGGTATGTTGAATCACCACATAACTTACTTTTATACAGTATTACTCTCATGTTCCAACTTGGGACTTATTTCCAGGTAATCTGCTCTGTTAATTTTTTACAATTCTTTAGTGCATATCATGCAATATTCTAAGCAAGCCACCAAAAGCATGCACCTAAGGTAGGAACATTTCTGGCTTATGAATAATTTGTTTTTTTGCTTCCTTGTATGGTAAATGTCAGGGTTTCAAATAGTTTCAGATATTATGTACATTACTTGGAGGTCAGAAGAAACTTGTAGAAAGTTATTTCATTCAACTCTTACTTTCAATAATGGTGGGTTACATAAAATTTACTAGACAATTTTCACTGATGGAGATAGAACAGTAATTCCTTTTAGTTTTTCTGCTGCATGTACTCTGGAGACATCCATTAGCAGCTGTATTTAGATTCCAGCTTAATGTGGAAACTGTAACCTCAAGCAAGTTACTTAACCTCTGGGGCCCAGCCTTCCTCCTCTCTAGAAGGTGGGTAGCAATAACAATACCCTAGGGTCGATATGCCAACCATATGGTACAAACAATGCTCCTTGATTGCCTACTAAGTCAGAGTTATTTATTTCTTTAGTTGCCTTAGGAACCAACTGAGGCATAAAACAGATAAATAACTTGGAGATACCCCATCTCATTTGAGTGCAACCTAATATGTTTGCTCGTATGGTATAAAATAGGATTTCTGTGAATGGTTTAGACTCCCTGCTGAATAAAAATGTTATCTCCACATCCGGAGAAACAGGGACTGGCAGCTAATCCTGTCATTAAACAGAAACAGTGTCCCTGTGTTGAAAGTGACTTTAATAAAACTGAAATCAGAAAAGATTCCTTGAAAAGGAATGGCAAAAAACAAATTAAATTTATAAAAATTAAAGAAACAAATTAAAATTACATAGTTTAAATTTATATCATAATTGCATTGATTATAACTTGAGTATATACATTAATACATAATTATAACTTATAATCATTGTGAATATGAGTAGTTTTACAATATCTATAGTATATAGATATAAAAGTTATACAGTTGACCCTTGAACATCATGGGGGCTGGGACACTGACCACTGACGAGTAGAACATCCACATATAACTTGTGACTACCCAAAAACATAACTACTAATAGCCTACAGTTGACTGGAAGCCTTATTGATAACATAAACAATTGATTGACACATATTTTGTATGTTATATGTATTATACACTATATTATTAAAATAAAGTAATCCAGAGGAAAACATGTTATTAAGAAAATCACAAGGAAGAGACAATATACTGATTATTCATTAAGTGGAAGTGGATCATCATAGAGGTCTTCATCCTCAGCATCTTCACAATGAGTAGGCTGGAGAGGAAGTGGAAATAGAAGGGTTGGTCTTGTTGTCTCCAGCATGGCACAGGCAGAAGAAAATCCGCATATAGTTGGACCCATGCAGTTCAAACCCATGTTGTTCTAAGGTCAACTATATACAGTGCCACCCAAAACGTCATAAATTTTGTGGAAATTTTAAGAAACGATGACTAAACACTATTATATATAGGGAGATTTTAAAATTAGTCTTAAGATCGTTATTGTAGTTTTTTTTTTTTTTTAAATTAACAGAAGCACCTTGTATTCCTATACATTCACTTAACTTTATTCTGTTATCTCGATACATATTGAAATACATTTATAGAGTTAAGCAGTTTTGAAAAAATTAAGCAGAAGAACAGATGAATGTGCCTTAATCTTTATAAAAACTCTATTCTTGCTGATGAAAGCAGAGGTTATAATGGGCTATGATTAGAATAATAGGTAAATGACATCGGCTGAAGCATGATCTATAGTATTAGTTTGGACTATCTGGGTAATACTTTTTTTGGGTAAAGAGTTTGATCATTCAAATCATTTAAATCCTTATACCTTTTCTAGTAAAATAACAGTGAGAATATTTCTCCATTGATTTTACCTCTTAATGAATGTTTTATCTTTTGAAAAAAAGATGACTACTTTTCAAGAAATTAATGAGTGTGCCTGGCACATTCATCTAGATTTGTAAAGGAAGACTGAAAACAGCCTAGCTATTTCACTGGAAATATTAGCTACTGAGTCACTGTAGCCAGCCCTTCTCTTGCTATGCTGTTGCTAGGCTTCACTTGAGGATTTTCCATCTAGTATATAGTAGAAGCTGAGATTCTGAAGCCATCAAGGTAGGAGCAGCAAACCTAGAAGCCATTGTTTATATTAGTTTCCATGACTACTTCTAGAAAGGAAGACAACACATTGTGCATGCAATACTATTTTTTGGTACTTTTTGGTCCTGCATTCATTGCTGTGCTTCTTTTGCATGTGCTTTTAAATGTTAATCTATTTTTTCTTCTCTGTATTCTTAACTGTATTTTAAACTGTCCTGTTTAATTTGATTAACAGCCCTAACTATATTTGCATTGTAAATTATATACTCAATCTAATTATGTAGTATATATTTTGTTATTATAGCACAGTATATGTGTTCATACAACATATATTCCCCTGGGAACATTAAGTACCTTTTCCCTGGATATTACTTCATCAAGTGCCAAATTTACAAGCTACCTGCATTTATAAGCTGATTCCCTACTTGGGTACTATTGTGGCAGCTCCAGAAAATGAAATTCCCAACTCTTCAGTTACACTTTCTCATTTCAAATAAGACTTAATTCCTTTGCAAGGACAGCTTCCCTAGTCCGCTGAAGATCTGGTGAACTTAGCACATTTTATGTTTGATTCATAGTATTTTTAGTGTTGTATTTTATTACAAGCTCTGTAGTCATATTGATTCACTTAGGTGAGGCTTTAGAGCCTCATTGTTTCATGTTTTGCATCTTATAGAAGTTTCATCAAAAAATATTTATCCTGTTTCTCATTTCCCTTTTAGTTCCTTGGGTCTTTTCTTGAGATTGAACAATATTGCCAGCAGAGTGTGGAAAATGAATACCCAGTACTGTGTAACCTATTTCTTTACTGCTCAGAGCATGTTCAAGTAAAAAGAATTGAAAGATGAAAATTATGGAAACAAATTATCTGAGTTATCTTTATAGTATCAGTTCCTATTCAGCACAAGACTTATTCCAGCTGCCTATAATTATGATCCTGTTAACCTGCAGGTTTTCTTATTCAGCCATACAATCTTTGAGGTCTTAGCTAGACTCAGATTTTGAGTCCTTTTCCTCACTTTAAAGTAGGAAATATATGTGTGTGTGTGTGTATCTTTGTTTTTTTGCCTTGTCACCAGAGTGAAAACTTAGGACCTCAGGTGTAGAGGAAGTGTAGAGTAAGGACCAAAAGACCTTCAGGTACTAGCAGCACCACCCTGGTACCTCTAACTGTGTGTAATGAGGAGCTACCCAGCTGCTTGAGTTCCCCCTTTCCCTAGGATTTAGACACCACGCGATGCTGTACCAGCCTTGTAAGCCCTCTGCTGGCCTCATTCCTAATTTCTCATAGTTTCTTGAATACATTCCTCAGAATAAAACCTGTTTTTGCACTGGGCCCCCCAAGTTTCAGTTACAAACTCTATACGCAGATCTCCCACCACATTGAGAGCTGGACTCTCTCACATACTGACTCTATCTCCCACCACATGGAGACCTGGACCCTCTCACATACTAACTCTATCCTAGACTTGAACTTGAGCTGTCACCCTGCTGTATATTACTGTAGGAGGGTCTATTGCTTCCTTCTTAATATTTTTTCTGAATTCTTATTTGTTCCCTCACTAACTCACCATTGGTTCTTTGAAAGCCTTTCAATTATGTCAGTATACTTGTGAGAACTGGTTAAGTTCAACTCCAATAAACAAGAAAAACTCAGCCACTTGGATGTGCAAAACCCAAGAGTGGAATTTATTATAAAGTTCCAGGATGCAACTATCAGAAGCAAAGATGCCTGCCACTATGTGGTGTTATATATGGTGCTCACTTGCTTGTTATCAGGAAACTACAAGGCAACTACAAACATTTTTTTTCCATTTGAACTTCTTCTGATGTAATCATCTTCCATTACAGTGACAACTTCATAGCAGAAACTTGGTTTGCTTTTTTATACTCTTCAAAATGATACCATTAAACAACTCTTCTGAAAGAAATAGAAGAAACCACAAGAAATTTATGAGCCTCTGTCTAGCTATAGACTCTTTGCCCCTCTATCAAAGTTGGTTGAAATTAGCCTGTGGGATCAATAGTTATTATAGGAGGTGGACAGGCCAACAAGGCAAATGATTTTATAAGGTTTCTGTCCTGAGGATATCACACTAAAAACGAATTTATTTTCACTCCAGCAACCTCTTAAGGGAATTTCAGAATGTTGTCTGTTTGATGAACACCACTATTGAGGAAGATTGGGATGCTTCTAATATGCCATAAAAGGAATTGGGTTCCTGGTCTCCAAGTGAATTCTCCTGCTTGTTCTAATTTCACTTGGCATGTACTCCTTTGTGCTGTCTACTACAAAACTTTCTGCTTCCAACTCTTTGCCTGGAGAGATAGTTTCTTGAGAAAGTATTTCAACAATCCTTAGAATTTTTTTTAAATGTTGTCACAAAATATATGAACCTTCAGTGCCTAAGTGAATATATTGGAATAACCTTATTAAGGCCTATTGTAGCCTGTTCCTAAAGGCCTCGGGCTAGAAAATGGAAGTTTTAACAGGAAATGTCTCTACCTAAAAAGAGATCAATCACCAAGAGTCAAATAGAAGCTCCTAGAGTCATCTTTTTCATGAGAGGAGGAAGGAAAATTTAAAATATGTTGATTTGCTATTTTAGCTACAATTTTAAAAATTCACATCTTTAATTTAAAGTTTTTTGTATTATATTGACTCTGGTTTAAAATGTCAACAGTGAACATTTATGGGTAAACAAAACAGGGTATCATGTTATGCACAATGAAGGGAACCAAGTAACTTCTGCCTCACTTTCTATTCTGTGTGCTGGGTCAAATCTTGGAGCCCTGGAAAAGCTGAACATACTTATAATATGAAAAACTCTCAAATGTGCCTTCTGACCTTGTCTTCCTTCTACTGCCCAGGAGGATGTCGGGAGATTTTGTTCAGCTTTCTTGACTTGCTCAGAGTCTCAAATTCAAATATAAGCACCCTTCCCACTGCTGGCACTAGGGTAGGGCATATGGGAAAAATGTCTGCTGTCTATTCATCCATTTACCTCCTCTGAGCACAGAATATTTGATTTTTTTTTTTTTTTTTTTTTTTTTTTTTTTTTTTGAGACGGAGTCTCGCTCTGTCGCCCAGACTGGAGTGCAGTGGCCAGATCTCAGCTCACTGCAAGCTCCGCCTCCCCGGTTTACGCCATTCTCCTGCCTCAGCTTCCCGAGTAGCTGGGACTACAGGCACCAGCCACCTCGCCCAGCTAGTTTTTTGTATTTTTTAGTAGAGACGGGGTTTCACCGTGTTAGCCAGGATGGTCTCGATCTCCTGACCTCGTGATCCGCCCGTCTCGGCCTCCCAAAGTGCTGGGATTACAGGCTTGAGCCACCGCGCCCGGCCGATTGTTATAGCTATGTTTGAACTTCTCTCTTGTTATCCAAAATACATTTTTATAAATGTGTTTATAATGTAGTGACTTAATAAAAGAACACAGTTATATCCGGTATATTTCTTCCCACCACACACACACCCCCTTCTCTGGGCTCTTCTTCCTATACTTCTTTCAGGTAGCAGAAGCTAACATTATCTCTTTTAAAGATTTGACTTCCTTTCTACTATGTCTCCTCTTCCCTTTCTCAGTCCCACCTGCCACTACTCCCCAATTCTTTAATAATACCATAATAAAAGGAAGTTCACAGTTGTTGTTATTGTTTTGAGTTGCACATTTGATGTACCAGAGACAAAAACAAGGAGGTAGCAGATCTCACATCACTTTCATTCAGCACGCAGCAGGGTGGCAGGGAGTTTGGTGGAGTGGCTCCTGGATACCAGGGCACTGAAAACTAAATTTTCAAGACTTTGGAAACTGCAACAAAATGCCTCAGCTCCTATTTCTAACATAAAAAGATTGAAGACATGCGACCTAGACCTCTGACAAACCACTTAAACAACTGTGATGAACTGAAACCAATAGCCCTATCCAACTTTTTTTTATTGTGATAAAATATACATGACATAAAATTGACATTTAATCATTTTAAGTATACAGTTCTGTGGCATTAACTACATTCACATTGCTGTGTAACCATCACCACTATCCATCTCCAGAACTTTTTCATCTTTCCAGATGAAAAGCTGTACTCATTAAGCATCAAATTCTTGCTTCCCTTCGCCTCTGCCGCTGGCAGTCACCCTTCTAATTTCTGACTCTATGAAATTAACTACTCCAGGAACTCTATCAATGGAATCATAAAATCTGTGTCTTTTGTTACTAGATTATTTCACTTAACATATTTCCTCAAGGTTCATCTATGTTGTAGCATATGTTAAAATTTCATTACTTTTTAAGCCTGAAACATATTCCATGATATATGTATGGTATATTTATATAATATTCATACCATATATATCATATTTTGTTTAGCCAGTCATCTATTGATGGAGTTGCTTCATCTTTGTCTATTGTGAATAATGCTGCCCCTCTTTAGGGTGCGTATCCAGCAGAATTGTGGAATCATGTGGTAATAACTATGTTTAATTTTCTGAGGAGTCAAATGCTGTTTTCCACAGTATTTCGCCATGATACATTGCCAACAGCAATGCACAAGGGTTCCAGTTTCTCCACATTCTCACCAACACTTGATATTTGTAACTTTTCTGTTTGATAATAGCCATCCTAATGGGAATGAAGTGGCATATCATTGTGGTTTTGATTTGCATTTCTCTAATAACTAGTCATGTTGAGCATCTTTTCATGTGCTTATTGGTCATTTGAATATCTTCTTTGGAGAAATGTCTAACTCAAGTCCTTTGCCTATTTTAAAATCAGGTTTTTATTATTGTTGCTGCTGTTGTCCTTCCTAAATTTTAAGGACAGTTGCCATCCCTGGGACAGATAAAGAGACAATTAACAAGAGTAATATTTAATTTCATTTAAAACATAAAGAAATGTAGCAATTCTCTCATGAAGCATTTCAGGGGTGAATTTCATGGTTATGTTTGTTTGTTTGTTTTTAAATGTGTGTTTGATTTCTACATTATTGGATTATAAACTCTTTCATAGCCATCTTCTACTTCTTTTCTTTACAGAATAGGTATTTAATTATTCTTTTAATTGATTGATTTCTTAACTGTTGATTAATTTCCTCACTAATGGGAATGCAGTAGAAAAAGAGATTTAAATGAAAGTCCTGTGGCTCTATCTCATTGGACCAGTGAAGAGGAAACTTGATGAATAGGGAAGAGAGGAAAACGTAAGATTTTTGACATGCTTAAAGAATTCAGGCTATATTGTCATGCTGTGAAATAGATTTTTTTCCCTTAGTCTCCCAAAAATGTTTAGGATATAATGATGACATTGTTTAGGTTAAGTGGCTTATTGTGAGAAAATTCATTTGTCCTACTATTATCTCCTTTAAATGTGCTTTTGCCATTTATTTTATCCTAAGAAACTTAAAGTATCCTGTACCTTAGTAATTTGTCTTCCAGAAATCCATCAAAAATTAATTTTCAATTCAGATGTTCATTGCAGTGTTATATATAATATCAAATAGTGGGTTCTACCTAAATGTCCAAGAATAGGGGATAATAAAGCAAAATCATAAGGAGGAATACTTTGGAGACATTAAAATGATGCTTAGGTAATTTGATCATGTCTTAAATACTAACTATATATAGAGAGAGAGAGTGAGGGGGAGAGAGAGAGAGAGTTGAGTTTACACAACACAACAGTCTCAATTATATAACTACATACTAATACTCAGATTGGTGAGGGGAGGTTAGGGGAAAAAGAAAGAAGATAAAATTTCAGAAGAGAATCTGATAATATATTACATATATTATTTTTGTTTGGTGGCAACAGAAATAGTCTCCCCATGCTTTTGTGTTTTTTTCCTTTCCGTATTTTTCAAATTTTCCTTCAATCAACTTGTATTCTTTTTGTAGTAAAAACAGTTTAAAAAAATAACTAGAAGGCTCTTGTATTTATGTAAACAAACTTTTTAGAAAAAAATTGTTGCACCCAAAAAAAGTTGTAGAATAAATGGATAAAATTAAATAAAATAATCATTCGTTTCCTTTAACTGAAGGCTCCTGGAAACATTATTAAATTATTTATAATACATCCAAGGTCAAGTCATTCTTACTATGCCAGATGCCAAAATGAAATATAGCTCCAAAAAAGATATAGAGAGATTTAGAGAATTCTATGGAGCTACACGAGGAACTTTCTGTTAAATTCACACTTTAAAAGATACACAAAAATCTAGAAGAGGGGAAGAATTGCCAAAGACAAATGGCAGAGGAAAACATTCCTCTCTACAAACAGTGTCCAAAAGAATGAAGTTCCTGATTAGCTATATTTGCTAAATGTAGCTAATTAGCTACATTAGCTTTATTAACATAATGTAGCCACATTAGCTACATCTAGCTACATATACCGAAATGCTCCAGACCTTGTGCTTTAAAGATATTGGCCGGGCGCGGTGGCTCACGCCTGTAATCCCAGCACTTTGGGAGGCCGAGACGGGCGGATCACGAGGTCAGGAGATCGAGACCATCCTGGCTAACACGGTGAAACCCCGTCTCTACTAAAAAATACAAAAAAAACCTAGCCGGGCGAGGTGGCGGGAGCCTGTTGTCCCAGCTACTCGGGAGGCTGAGGCAGGAGAATGGCGGGAACCCGGGAGGCGGAGCTTGCAGTGAGCTGAGATCCGGCCACAGCACTCCAGCCTGGGCGAAGAGCGAGACTCCGTCTCAAAAAAAAAAAAACAAAAAAAACAAACAAAAAAAAAAAAGATTATATTTCCAGAGGCTGAGGCAGG